>NW_021829637.1:0-31736 GCF_006345805.1 Octopus sinensis | reverse complement strand
TTAGATCTCGTAATGCAGACTCCAAGTATATTCTTAATTCAAGTTCAGTGTTGGCAAAAAGCAATCTAATTACTCTAACCGAGCTTTCATCCAAAAAGCGTTATAACACCTCAATCAGCTTTGCCCTGATTATTGTGTCAAAGACCCTGGACATGTCAATTCCCAAAAGCGTGGTTGCACATTTGAATCTTTGAGATATAGTGCATCTCCATCGATGGCTCCATACAATATCCGCTGTGGATCTCCCTTGTCTGAACCCACTATGACTGGCAGAGAGGTATTCGTTGACAGGCTCTTTTATTCGCTTCAGGATGATCAGTGCAAGCACTTTTTGAAGAGAGTCTAAAAGAATGACCGGCCGTAGGTTCTCCAAAGGGCCTTTCGGCTTATGTGGCTTTTGAATTGGGATTAGAATGCCTTTCCCCACAGGTAGAGAAGAATTCGATGTGAACATATCGTTCAGCAATTTAGCAATAATTTCAAATAGTATATATGGCCCGTATTTCAGTAGTTCGGGGTTAATGTTATCGGGTCTCGAAGATCGATTGTTCCTCAATTTTAAAATTGCTGATTGCACTTCTTCAGACGTAATCGGAATTACTAATTCTCTTTAGGGTCCGACAAAAGCATCCAGAGATCCATTTAATGTGTTAAATTGCTTCTCAAAGTGGTTTTCGATGACTTTTGTTTGTTACTGAGGGTAAAGTATAATTCTTTCCTCAAAGTCATGTATCCTTAGGTGAGTTTTTTGTTCCTTATTTTTTAGCAGACGAGCTCCTGCAAACATTTGTGCACCATCTTTTAAGTTTTCGATTTCATTTATATTAGTCCTCATTAGATTTCTTATGTGCTCGTTTTTTAGTTTCTTTATTTGCCATTTCAAAAAATTACAATCTGTTTTTAAAATCTGTTTTTTATTCGCGTCAATAGTATTTTATAATTTAAGCCTGACATTTTTTTGCCTTAAGGATATCATTGGAACTTTAGGATGGCAGGCTTTCATAAATTTTCCTCTAGTTTAAATCTTTTTTTCGATATGGTTATCCGCTATTCCAAATGTCTTGATTTGACTGAGGCATGTCCAGGTTTTTCAATAGACATTCAATGTGTTGTTTATAAGCTTCTTGAATAAGTAGATTAAAGGTTAGCTTTCCGATCATATATCCGGCTTCTCTAGAATTTTTGGGTATAGTCTTTTTTAAGAACACGAGATGGATTTTAATGCTAATCATAGCCATAACGATTTTGTGATCACTGTCGACAGTTGATCCTCCATAAGAGCGTGAGTCAAGCAGAAAGCTTTTGTCATTCATCCGACAGAGAATATAATCAATTTGATTGTATATATAGATTGATTCATCATGTCGTTTTGTGACGTGCAGGGTGCTGAAAAGCAGTATTACATATAAATAAGTCACATAACAAACAGAAAATTCGCGAGGAAGCACCCAGATAAGTTTCTTATACCGCATCCATGTCTTCCCATGAATTGTAATCCTTTTTGAACGCCAACTTTGGCATTGAAATCACCCGTAATGAATATTATAAAAGAGGATTCAAGTTCGGTATAGACTTTGGATAGCTCAGAGTAGAATATGATTAAAACTTCTGGGTCTTTCACAACAATCCTAGAATGTGGGACATAGACATTAATAATGGAGATAATTCCCCTCGATTTTCCTTTGTCACATGTCTTTATTTGCAAAACACAGATTATATCATTTACACATCATACACGATGAATTCCAGGGGCTAAAGTCTTATGGACAATGAATCCCTGCCCATAGTGCTTCGATATGCTGGGAAGTAGTATTAGACGGTAGTTTCCATATGATTCATCAGCCCCTTCCAAGACCTTCGTTTCTTGTATACATCCGATTGATACATTGTATCTCTCAAAATCTTTGCACAATTGTTTTCTTTTATATGTATTGGAGATTCCCCTGACATTAAAAGTGACGATAGATAGTCCCAACAGTGAATTAAGGCGTTTTCCAGACATTGTGCAATAGAGCTACCCCGAGTGTCTTTATAGAATATCCCGGGAGTCGTTATATATAAAGTGTTCTACAAGGCCACTTTGCATTGACGTTGCTGAATCCCGCTGGAAGCTATTTGGACACATACTGCAAATGGACCAGTCCGCACCCGCAAATACGGTGATGGAGGATTACTTCCAATGCGACAAACCACGGTTCCGGGAAGGTCTACGCACTACGTTACCTGTCTTTCTGAAAGCGGACCTCGCCCAAATCAAATCCTGTCTCAAGACCGATGATGACTTGGACAGGCTGCGGCTCACAGCGCTTAACCGAGGAAAATGGAGGAGACTCGTTACTAACATTGTTTTGGGTGTTGCACAGGTGGGACTATAATTATTATAGCCCTACAATAAGTGTGTTAATAATAACATATCACTTCTAGTCAAAATCGTACTGAATCAAAATCTGCTTATGAATTGTAGATTTCTAAGTATTTTTGATTACTGTTCGTTTACCTTGTCTGAACTCTAAATGTTTTAGACCAAAATGAAGAAAAGCAATTAAAGCTTATGAAAGTTAATTGACTGATTAAATATTTAACAAGGAATAGATATTAACAAGGAGACAATGAGATTCGAATATTCCAGACAACGAAAAACAACTACGAAGTAGTTTTTCTGAACATTATTGAACCAAACTAGATTCAAATCACTCTAAAAGCAAAACTAAATATCAACACTGAATACTATCTCAATAAAAACAATAAATCACAACAATCAATTAATTTCCATTTCTTTTGTCAGAGCCAATTTCCGAGACAAACGATGATTGCCCGTCATCGAATCAATCCCAAAATATTGTACTCGAATATTCAACCCTTCATAAAATCCGAGATCAGCTGGTTTCTTAGTCTCAAAAATATAACAAAATAAATACATTGTCGAGAGAAAGGTGATTACAGTGAAGAAAAATTGGCTGCATTGTTTTGTAGACTCTCACCCAAACACCATTATCACTACGAATAACTCAAAAAACAAACGTCATTTCAACTATTGTGGCATCATAGACTTGATACAATTTTAAATCTACTTCTTTCTAGAAAATGATATATCGTTTAGAATACGTTTTGAAGGATCGTCTCATTCAGTGCCTCTCGAGCATATTCCAAGGCCTCAACAGAAGGAGCAAATAAAAAAAGACAATTCTCGTCAAGAGGTTCAACAAGTACACCTAAAAATAATTAAATATGCCTAACCAGACTGACTGAAATGTCGTCTGAGTCCCTGTCCCCCCGATCCAATGATGCGGGCTCGCTGACTTGAGGTCACTTCCAATACTCTGCTGACAGGCCAGCACTCCTTTACTGATTCCCGTGGCTTATCAATTGCTGTTTTCATTTGATTTACCAAACGACAAATTGCCTCTAAAAAGATTATAACTGCAATAACAAACCATGCCCTTTCTCCAGCGAGTCTGCTAGTATATCTAAGCATATTCCATCTCCCTTGACATCCAACTACCCAATGGTCACAAACACTAACCTGCATAGAATTGAATCCACGGACACTTCCAGCTACTTTAAAATCCATGTTTCCAAGGGAGTCTTCCATTCCCTTAAAAATAGCATTTTTGATCAACAGTGATGTCGGTGATGACCTTCCACCGTCTCCCACATGACGTACTCACAACCCCCATGGCAATCCCAGCCACCAATTCCGTGATTTGAACTCCCGCGTCCATCAACGCCAACGATCCAGCACATACGGAAGCCATTGAAGATGAGCCTGAATAAATCACGAATTTTCACACCATGGGAATCCGTGACGTCACAAGATACACTAAAAAACCGATTTCCCGCCTTTGGAATGGTCGGAAGGAGAGCTCTCTCCGCCAGTGCCCCTGACATGTCATACAGTACTCTTACCATGACCCATCTCCCTTCGATTCAAGTTTCCACTCTGTCTAACCTCGTTTGTCGAATAAGGCGGAAACTAAGCCAAATATAAAAAATATATACTTCATAGATCAGTTCGAATTGCTTATCGACACAGGCACTGAGACACGATTAGCAGGTAACACCAACCCGGTAATCGCGGAAAATGGATGTCTCCGTGACGTGGAATATGGGGATAACAACTCGACACAACTCAAAACCTACTATGAACAATCTTTTCTAATACTTGTGTCTCCCCCCGTCGGAAAATGGCAGAACCGTGTATTCCTGGTGCTATATCTACCTCACAAGAGACGTCTCTAATTTGAGAAAAGGTCCTTCCGTCAGTCCTCACTTCAGACCGAAGAATGTGATCACGGAAATGAGTAGTCAGTAGATTGTTAAATATGTTGTTATGAGAGTCAGAAGGAATGTTCAGTTCTTGGCTAAAGACGTATATTTACAAACCAATGGCCTTTTCTGTGAACTTTGATTTGAGCAATGAGAGTGCTTCAACTCCACTTTTCTACAGGTGGCACACAAAATTACCTTATCGGAAGGCGGAAGATTTAGAAATTCCAAAAAATAGTCTTTAAGACATCTACTTATATCAAATTGACCAAACCCTGAAATTTCTCGAACGTTGATTTCAGAATTTGTATCATCAAAATGTATCACTTCCTTCTGAATTCTCAAAAAACGTCCTGCAAGAAGCACACAGTTTTCCCAGGCCGTGGAAATGGCTCGCATCACCACGGAAGTTGGTTGGTTATCCATGGCCCCCTCCAACATGACTACTCATTGAGGTAATTCCAATTACTTATCTTTCCATTCGAGTCCACGACCATGACAATGTTTCCTGAACATTCTAAAAGCTCTTGTTTTGAGGGAAACAAAATTATTGACCCATTCGGCATCAAAGCCAACCGAATCGCTGCGACTGTTCGGTTAATGGGCAAATGGGAAGAAACCAGACTCAGAGATCCTAAAAAAGAAAACCAAATTTTAATAACCCGCATTGATGCCCAAAACCTCGGAATCAAATGTATGGTCAGTAGAAAGAGATTTAACGTGCATCTTTGGAATTACAAAACAAAATACTAACGTTGAGAGCAAAGTCCATCCGAGGGTCCAAAATCGGTCTGATTGATCGGTCTAATGTGATAAAAATACAAAAACCGATCAGTCTGCTTGTCAGAACTTGGGTCTCAATATTGACATTTGGTTTCCTTTTATTGTTGATTTGCCCTTCCTGTTTATTTCGTGATTTGAAATCGACCAAAAAATATTTAAATGTACAAAAAACATTCAAAGATGGTCCGACGGCGGCTGCTTGATTGACAGCGACGATTGAACTTATCATTGTGCAATTTTTGCACTCAAAATAATTCAAAAATAATTTACTTGAACCAAGACTGACCCGGCAGCCTGTCGTCCTATTTTATCGGTTTCCACTGTTAGAATGCTTGAGGTAATTTTTATTAAAAACCTGTTCCCATACTCTATTTGATGGCTAACATTTCGTATAAAATTTTTTAATTTATCTGGAAAAAATTTCACTAGCTTCTACAAATAATAATTTTTCTGATTTAAACAAACCATGTTTCGGTGCCACATTGTGAGTGTATTTTAAAAACTGAGACTATTATCGTGTTTTAATTAATAGTATTTTAATTAAAAACATACCTTCATTATAATAAATTAATTCAATAATCCAGGTTGATAACGAAGATCAACTTGCGGAGCTGGCATGTCACGAGGATACTCAGCTGAGCAAAATTATTACATAATTAAATCATTCAGTGAAAATCAGTGTTATAAAAAAGTCCATAGCTACTCAAATTAACAAAAAATTTTAACTCAGTCGCATATTTTAAACCCCTCAAAAAACCACACATTCAAAAACTCATTGAGTCAACGAAAAAATAACCGAGTTGATCATAGAGAATTCATCACAGTCCCTGTCCATCAGCAACGCAACAAGATTAGTAAGCTGATGCTTCAATTCGTCCAGCACTAGTCCTCGAATCGTCTCATTGACAAAACACTGAGCATCCACCAACAATTTCTTCTGTCCAATCAGCACATAAACTAACTCGAACGAAGCTTAAATAATATCCCGTAAGCTGTCGTCGATAGTCGCCAAAATCAGACAAATTGGGCAACAGCACAGACATCAAATGACACAAGAATGTCGAAACTGACGAAAACGTGGCTGCAGCTATTAGTGGGTCAGAATATTGAATAATACATGCCAAATGGTTTTCACAACAGGTGTCTGGACAGATGAGAGAAGAACAGAATTCGACAACTGATCTAAACTCCCGAGACGTGCAATGCGGCACAATCTATCAAAATCAACCCCAAAAGTCATTAACTGACGAAACAGCCAACAGCAAATGACAGTAATCCACCTTAACGTGTGCTTGTAAACAGCCAGAGCGAGCAAGGTTTACCAGATCGGCCACACCCAGGCAATCCTGTCCAGACAACTCACTAAATATTAGCAAACATAGTCAACTGGGTTGTCAGTTTGTGTGACGATATTCCAAATATTTGTTTTACGTAGAAATGAGTCAAAAGTGTGGGGGAATGAATGTCATTTAACACGTCTAAATTCGATTTATTTGCAATCAACTTGAAACAGCTTCGCGGACTGTCTCCACCTTAGAAATGCACACCAAAGACCCCAAAACCCTACTTTTGACGTACATAAAGTGGGAAGGATTGGGCACCATCTCACCACTCTCTGAGTTTTTAAACAAAAAATGAGTGAAATCCAACAAATAAAGTATAAACTTGACAATTCCAGTCGTATTCTTATCACAGCTGACACAAAAAGTCTAAAATAGTCATTTGAGTAGTCTACCTCTGCAACAGTAAGAGTGGAATAAATTGCCGACTTGGGACTGTTGAGGGAACATGCATCAATCACAGGGGCGACAACCAAATCATAAAAACTGTCAAAAATCCATCGACGAGACAATTTTTCTAAAAATATCAAAAATTACAAAACAGAAATCAAAAACTCGAGTCGACTTGTTAACAGGGACTCGTCTGAACAGAAGACTGTTACATTTTCTCCCAAAATTCTCAGCAAATCAGTCCTTTTGGTAAATTCTCTGCAAATTCTAGTCAAATTGACGTGTTCTGGTTTAGCTTTAATAAATTCTTGAACCAGTCTGACCGCAGTTTTGTAATAAGAAGCAAAAAATGACCACTCCAATGACCAATCACTACAAATCGATAGTCCCTTCTCACACAAAGTCTCGATATCCAACGGACATTCCAAGGGAGGGAGTGAGGACCGGAATTTGCGGGACTGTTTTTTAAAAAGATCCCGTAATAACTAAAATTAATCCGCAAATTTAACTCGATGTCCGCCCTGGTCCTTAAATAGTCTCATCAAGTCGGTGAGGAGCAGCCAGGTCGAAATATCCTCAAATATTCGGAAATTCTGATTGAATGCTGAATGAATGGCATCAAAACTAAGCAATGATCAGACGAGAGATACATTTCCCTCATAACTTCATTCTTTGAGGTCTTTCCGGGAATAAATTCGAGTAGCCAACATAAAATATCTCCACAGGTTGGTACAGATCCTCCACACAGCCCAACAACCGACTTGACGGACAATAAAACTTGTCTTGGTTCCCACGGAAGCTGGTTTATGAGGTCACTGGTTGACAAATCAAAGAATTTTATCAAAGGCTCAATGCACTTATAAAAGGAGAAATTGACAGGAACACTGCGAAGGACCAGAAACTGAGCAAAAGAAGAGGAATCGACTTTTAAAAACATATCGAGGATTAGAGAAAGTACAAAATCAAGACCAACCCGTCCATTTTTGACTAAAATGCCAACATTGCGGGTAAAAATATCGAAAAATTTTAATTCCTGTTGATTAACAAGCAGAGAGTAGTTCAGGTATATTTTGAGCACGAATTTGGGAGTAAATCTATCCATCAATGTGGTCATTGCGGCCTCAATCAAAGTGAAATAATCAGTTTCCGGTTTTTTAAAAACAAAGCTGTTTTCATCGGAAAATATGAAAATAAAAATTTGCTGAAATTTTGCCGGAAACAGCGAATTTCCAGGTTCACTTTCGTTTAAGACAGAAATAAGATTCGCGTAAAGTGGAATTTGCTCAGCGGGGCTCAACGAACCACTTTTCTAAGAGTTTTTTGAGTAAATTACTTTGATGAAGTAATCTAGCCAGTCAAACTGGAGAACTATGACGAAATAAGCACGAAGAAGAATAGAATTCTCTGAAACATTGCCAATATCCAGGCGGATAATGTCGAAAAAAATGTTGTGAGCATTTTCTTGAGATGAGAGTGTGTCTACTGATTTGATAATGTTCTTTAAAGGCCGGCTAAGATGATTTCTTATTGCAGACTTCAAGTTCTCGTATTTGATATTATCTTCAATTTCGTTCTTTTATTAAATGAATTTAATACTTTAAAATTCTTTATACTTTCGATTATTTTGCACGTGAACTCACAAGACTCCATATAAAAATCTATTTAAATTAACATTATTTTATTAAAATTTATGATTTAAAAATTTCTTTAAATAATTTTATTTTTCTAACTTACTTTGTAAGTCATTATGAGGATTCTATTGAAACCGTAATAAAGACCCTTTGTAGATGCCTCTCAATGCATGGCCCTAATAGCCTAAGTACTTATTCACGTGTAAGCTAACGAGGGCTACGCGTCTAATTTAAAGAAATATATATCTGATCAAAAAGAATGGAAAAAATGTAATTATTAAACAGAAAGATCAAATCAGTGAAAATTAACTACTTTGCACTAAAAATGATTTAAAGGGGAAATTTCTAACCGATTCCGCATTTGACGACGCTTGCGTTTGAGTTTTCGCATCCTTTTCTTTTTCCACTAAAAATTATTAACATGACACAACCTTAGCCCTCATCAACACGTTATACTAATAATTTATTTAAATTTTATTAATATTAAACATATTCATATCTTAAATATATAATAATTAACTTTCCTCATTATATTCATTTATAAATTCAAAAATATTAAAAAGGAAGTACAAAAGTGTATAGGAAGACTTTAGGAAAGTAAGCTTATCGACTTAAGAGTAATTAATGAGCATGCTCTATCACTTTTGAAATAGAAATCTAATATATTTCTCTACAAATAAGCCAATTAATGTGGAAGTGAGTGTTACTTCAATCGATAATTTAAAATTAGTGGAAATAAAGTCCCTTCCGATGTCTTTTCTCAGCGAGATTGGGACAAAATTCTTTGCCGTCGACCTTCAACTGACTTGGAACCACTCCTCGACCAACACAGACTGACTTGTTTCCGTTCCGCCTGTCAGCCATACTCAGGCTCCTGGCTGAATGTACTCCCTTCTCCACCTTTGGATACTGTCCTCGATAGGGATTCACTCCGTTTGGGTATCTTGGGTACCTTCGACTCCCTGTCTGCAGACCTCACCTCTGTTGTTGTGGGGATAAAGTTGACGCCTTTGGCTACATCCGAATAAGCGCCGGCCGATTTCCTCGGCACACTGAAATTAACAATCTAATTCACAAAGCTCTGAAAAGAGCTGGTTTCCCTTCAATTCTGGAACCGACGGGCCTTGTTTTTGAAGATGCTTGAACGGTTGTCTCTATAACCGATAGTATCCGCAGCGCTCTGTTTAACAGCCACAAACAACTTTTCCTGAAGAACGTCTGACTTCTTTGTCATATTTAGTTTTTATATATGTTGCTCGATATTATCTTAATATTTTTTTCTTTTCACGGAATTGTTTATTAGCTAGTTTTAATAATTTAAGAAAAATGTATGACAATAAAAAATTAATGAAGATTAGAATCGATACGCATTAAAAAAGCTGAAAAAGGACGACAAAATTTATTCCAAGAATCGAGATTGTATAAACTAAAGTATACTAATAATTTATTTAAATTTTATTAATATAAACATATTCATATCTTAAATATATAATAATTAACTTTCCTCATTATATTCATTTATAAATTCATAAATTATAAATTCAACTAAAGTATTATATATGCAAATATACTATTGGAAAATCCTCCAGTAAATCGATCAGTCAGTGCTGCATGTTTAATGGCATTGTGGGCTAACTCAATAGCCTCACTCTGTGTTGTATGAATTCCACGATAACTGGCAATGATTATAAAAGAAAATACTGCATATTTATCCAAGTACGCGCCCTTATTCCGCCTGACCCGATTGTCGTAACGCGACATGTGCAGTCTACAGTTGAGAAGGAATTTATTGCAAATTGATAAATTCCTGCATTATGCACACATAAGAGAATAACGGTCTAAAAATATAACAAGAACTCAAATATACCGATAATTGGTGTGGAAGTATGAAATTTGATAGAATTTTTTTAATAAAATCCTTCAAAAACATTAGGTATACATTCCAAGACCGTCTAGAAAACAAATTAATTCAAAAAATACAGAAAATAACGAGAAAATTCTTGCTCCAAGAAATCCAAAACATACATGTTCCCAGAAAAACCAATGATGGCGTTATTGGCAATCTGGGAAATTTTGATGTTATTATTTGTATCTGATATTTTAATACAAAAATTCATTACAGCTTTTGTCGGGAGCATTTGTTTTAGCTAAAATTGGCTTTTTGTTTGAAAAGTTTTATTTACTTCTTTCGTAGTAGAGTTACTTCCATTGTTTTATATGAGACTGCAGCTCTGAAATTTAGGAATCTTGCTACCCTCGGCCAGCCTCAAAGAGTGCCCAGGATCGACAGTAGACAGAGCGAGATTTCCGCGCGAGAATGGCCGAATTTTCAAATGGTGATTGATGTCTCGCCAAAATAAATAACTGTTAAATGTTAATTAATTTTTAAACTTCATTACATAGGACCTGTTTGTCCATGTCAAATAATAGTTTTTATATTGACAATTTAAACGAAAAAAAATTAAAACTTGAATTTATTTTCTATTATTTTACGATTGATTTGAGTTGATTTTCGACTTTTGGGGTTCGAATCGAACCCAGGTTGAGGACCGCCTCTATAAACATTCGTCAAAAAATAGTAAAGATACAATTAATCAATTCATGAAACTACAAAACAAAAGCCTTTTGACTTCTTGATCGACATTGATCTCAAAAAGGAAGTAAAAATCTAACAAATTCTGAAGTTCATAAAAAAGGAAAATAGCCCTCGGAAATATTGCAAAATTTGAAGAAAAGATGAAAAAGCGGATAAAATGGAAAGACAGTAAACACTCTTAAGTTTCTATTTTTGGTTCCTGTCAAATTTGGAAAATGGAAAATTTCCGAATTTCATCAAAAATTTTAAAATATCTTAATAATAAAATGGTATGGTGTGGTCTGTCTGTCTGTGTGTCTGTCTGTCTGTGCCACCCACATTCAAATTGTTACAAACCAGATCAAATTGTCAAAACCTTCCTTTTGTAGTTATTCGATAATGAGGCACATAAAAGGTTGATATCCTCTAAGAACCTTCCTGTCAAAATTTTAATAAGAAAGAATATCCTCGATGATGAGGTCCCCCAAAACCTTCAAGTCATTTTCTGCGTTTTTGTTAAAATGAACAACAAGAAAGTCCTCGACTCACATGATGTGGTCCCCCAAAACCTTCAAGCCAAAAAATTAAAAAAAAATTATTTTCTGCGTTTTTGTTAAAATGAACAACAAGAAAGTCCTCGACTCACATGATGTGGTCCCCCAAAACCTTCAAGCCAAAAAATTAAAAAAATTATTTTCTGCGTTTTTGTTAAAATGAACAACAAGAAAGTCCTCGACTCACATGATGTGGTCCCCCAAAACCTTCAAGCCAAAAATTAAAAAAAATTATTTTCTGCGTTTTTGTTAAAATGAACAACAAGAAAGTCCTCGACTCACATGATGTGGTCCCCCAAAACCTTCAAGCCAAAAAATTAAAAATTAATTTTCTGCGTTTTTGTTAAAATGAACAACAAGAAAGTCCTCGACTCACATGATGTGGTCCCCCAAAACCTTCAAGCCAAAAATTAAAAAAAATTATTTCTGCGTTTTTGTTAAAATGAACAACAAGAAAGTCCTCGACTCACATGATGTGGTCCCCCAAAACCTTCAAGCCAAAAAATTAAAAAAATTATTTTCTGCGTTTTTGTTAAAATGAACAACAAGAAAGTCCTCGACTCACATGATGTGGTCCCCCAAAACCTTCAAGCCAAAAAATTAAAAAAAATTATTTTCTGCGTTTTTGTTAAAATGAACAACAAGAAAGTCCTCGACTCACATGATGTGGTCCCCCAAAACTTCAAGCTAAAAAATTAAAAAAATTATTTTCTGCGTTTTTGTTAAAATGAACAACAAGAAAGTCCTCGACTCACATGATGTGGTCCCCCAAAACCTTCAAGGTAAAAAATTAAAAAAATTATTTTCTGCGTTTTTGTTAAAATGAACAACAAGAAAGTCCTCGACTCACATGATGTGGTCCCCCAAAACCTTCAGGTAAAAAATTAAAAAAATTATTTTCTGCGTTTTTGTTAAAATGAACAACAAGAAAGTCCTCGACTCACATGATGTGGTCCCCCAAAACTTCAAGCCAAAAAATTAAAAAAATTATTTTCTGCGTTTTTGTTAAAATAAACAACAAGAAAGTCCTCGACTCACATGATGTGGTCCCCCAAAACCTTCAAGCCAAAAAATTAAAAAAATTATTTTCTGCGTTTTTGTTAAAATGAACAACAAGAAAGTCCTCGACTCACATGATGTGGTCCCTCAAAACCTTCAAGCCAAAAAATTAAAAAAATTATTTTCTGCGTTTTTGTTAAAATGAACAACAAGAAAGTCCTCGACTCACATGATGTGGTCCCTCAAAACCTTCAAGCCAAAAAATTAAAAAAATTATTTCTGCGTTTTTGTTAAAATGAACAACAAGAAAGTCCTCGACTCACATGATGTGGTCCCCCAAAACCTTCAAGCCCAAAAATTAAAAAAAAATTTTTCTGCGTTTTTGTTAAAATGAACGACAAGAAAGTCCTCGACTCACATGATGAGGTCCTCCACAACCTTCAAGCCTCGTGAGGCCATTAATTAGCTTAGCTATCTTTTTTCGATGACATAAATTCTTTTTTGTTAAATTTTCGTAAAAAAATAAAATAAAAGCTCTAATTGTTATCGACCATGAATAGACTGTGCAATTATCAGATTTTGAAAACCACTAAAAAGGAAAAAGCAAAAATTATTAGAGATTTACATAATTGATTCTTTTTAACTGCCGAAACTGACAAATTCGATTATGCTACTGTTTAGATTTCTTAAAAGATAGAGGCAAATAAAATTTAAATTAGTCATGTAAATTTCAATTTGCCTATATTTAAATCTCCTTGATTTAACAGGCTTTAATTTTTTTCCTTATAATACTACAAAGATGAAGCTGATTATCATTTTCTTTACCGAAACAGACAAGTTCGATTATGCTAAAGTTTCAATTCCTTTAAACATAGAGGCAATTAAGTATAATGGCTTTGATTGGATAATACACTTTACATAAATTTCACTAAATAAATTTACGTAGAAAATTTAATATAAATTACTGATTCGCGTTTACAAAATCATAAGAATGTCCTATAAAGAGAGATCTGAGAATGTTAACAAACAAGAGAATATGAACCATATAACAAAAAAAGAGAAACGAGGGAAGATGTGCTTAAATGGTGAGGGAACTTAGACAACAGCTGAACAAGGTCAGGACTGCTGTTAGACTCAACTACGGGTAATAGAATTATGCATTCTAGGTTAATTGTTTGGGATGAATGTACGATGGCTCATAAAGGCGCATTCAAGCAGTTGACCGAACATATAGAGATATCAAGAATTGTAGCGACCATTTGTTTGGGGGAGCATTAGTTGTATTGGCAGGTGATTTTAGACAGACGCTGCCAATTATTCAAAGAGGGACGCCTGCGGATGAATTGAATGCCTGCCTCAAATCGTCATATTTGTGGACACACGTGAAAAAGGTAAGCTTATGTAAATGTACATGCACATTTACAAGGCGTTAATAGCATATTCCCACAAATCCTTCTAGATATTGGAAATGGGGCAATCACTTCAGAAATGCACGACCAGAAATTAGGCTACCGGAAGAATATGTATTTTCGTAGAAACAGCAGAAGAATTATTGAATGCCGTCTATTCCGAACTATCTGAACACTACGTGAATTTCGACTGGCTGCGTGAACGAGCTATATTAGCTCCACTTAATGATGAGGTACTTAATATAAATTTAGATTTATTAATGAAAATCCCTGGCAGAGAAAGAATATATAAATCGGTCGACGTTATTATGGACCATGAAAGGGCCTGCGATAGATTTAAGAGACTACAATTTCCGCTGAAGATAAGTTTTGCTATGACAATAAACAAGGCCCAGGGACAGTCTTTAAAGGTAGTAGGCTTATTTTTAGAGAACGAGTGCTTTTCACATGGCCAGCTGTATGTGGGGTGCTCAAGGGTAGGTAGAAGAGAAATTTATTTATATTTGCCAAGGATGGACGGACTGCAAACATCGTTTATCCACAGGCCTTAGAATAAGGTTATATCAAAGCAGGTCGCATTATATATCTACATAAATTTATAGTTATTTAAGGAAACTGCGAGCGTAGCGAGCAGGGCCTCCGCAGGAGCTAGCTCGCAGTGAGCGAAGCGAACTGCTGAGCTAGTTTATTATAAACTTTTCGTCGATGGAAATAACCAAATTAGAATATCAAATTATGCATCGAGAATCCTGAGCCCCGTCTGATCGGGTTGAGAAAAGAAAAGCTGAGAAATACGCTGGAATTGGGAATGGCAGAGTGTTTGTCCCCCTGGCTGTTGAGACGTCAGGAATATAGGGGCCTTCTACTCGGACTCTACTCCAGCGTATTGCCTCATTAATCGAAAGGGTTACCGGCGACCCGTGTGAGCACCGGTATTTAATCAAAAGAATATCTATAGCCATAGTCAGAGGCAATACTCTGGCTATCTGCCAATGACTATTTCTCTTTTGATTTGAAATAAATTTAAATTAGAAAAAAAAATTATTAATTTTTATCGAAATAAGACACTCTTCCAATACCAAAAGCAGACCCATTAGCGGAATTCCATCCACAGAAGATAGAGCAAAAGGGTTTAATATATTGTTATGCTTTTATTTGTCTTTACTACACACGTTTTTGTGATTTCAGATTTATCGGGTGAATTCTACGACTCGATTGGTTTGATTTTTAATTTTTGGTAGGTTTTTGTTTCATTTAAAGCGTAACGATGGATAAATAGAAAATTTGTACTCATATGAACTACATGATCATTTGAGTCTAGGTCTTACACGTCAAATACCATGATTTCAAAGAATCCTTTCAGAAAACTTCAGACATTTCCCGTTTTAAATTGTTTGACTTAATGTGAGTAATGTTAATATTCTAAAACTAAGTGGATACTTGGATCGATATGTCAAGAGCGTTTGACTCTATCCGTCGAGACTCACTCATGAAAGTCCTGAAAACTTTCTCAAACGAAGATGACATCAGAATGATAAGAGTGTAACTGACAAAAACGGAACTCACTGATCGCCTTGGAACAATATTGTCCAGACCTTTGCTGACAAATGTGGGAACCCCTCAAGGTGACTCTCTCTCGCCTCTGCTGTTAGTGATCTACCTCAAGGTTGCTTTGCGAGAGTTGAAAAGCCTATACGAGAAGCCAATCAGCGAAGTAATTTACGCTGATGACGTCTACTTTGTGTCGACCGACAAATCCGCGCACCTTAGACTATTGGAGAATGTTTCTTAATTATGAACACGGAGAAGAACGACGTTGTCGATGTATCACGTTCGGATACCCAGCTTATGGAAACATGGAGACTGTCAAAAAAGCTTGGTGACTGCTTGGAGACAGGGAAGACATAATGCGCAGAAAAACTCTGTCCGCTGCTGCTCTAAAAACGTCATGAAGGACTGGCTACGACATTGTCCTATGCACCCCTCACTACGCTCTAGAATCTACAATGCCTTTGTAAAACACGTCTTAATGTATAATTTATCGTAATTTTATGGACCATAATTACGAATGTCTACATGGTCATTTATGTACCAATCTGTGCATGTGTAAACTCCAAGCATGTTCTCTTCGAATTAGAGAATATATTGGCTCTATTTAATAAAAATGTTTTGATTTTGTCATAAGTCCTTAGAACAACCAATAAGTTTGCAGTTCTGAGCTTAAAATGCAACTGGCCGAAAAAGTTTTATTAATTTTGACCCTGAATTAAGAAATGCAGTAACTAATATTGTATTAAAAATTAAATACCTGCAAAAATGAGAAATACAGAAATCATTGACCTAACACCTATACATTCTTTTTCAGTCTATCATAATTGTCATTGATGATAATGACGACTCCAAAGTTTTTAATTCAAAAAAGTTCCTTCTATTCTTTTAGACATTAGAATATACACAAGAGGCAAAACGTTATTATTTATTACCCCGTGAATTGTGTACATTTGATTAATTAAAGATGAAACTGCCTTAAAAGTGTCATCTGCATACCAAAAGTTTGTAGTGAGGAGTAATTGAAGATTTCTTTTTGTTGTAAAAATAATGATTCGGTCTAAACTGTCTTCACTGTCATATAAAAGAAACAGTTCATTTGCATAAGTTGATTTGTATTCGGTAGGTATTTTAATTGATCCAAGGTATCTGGATTGGGAGGAGTTTGAACATTTAAATTTCTTGAGTTTCCGATGTTTCTTTTTATTAAAGAGATTGTCGGTAGTCAACCAGAAACTGGTAGCGGAAAACCTACACAAGCTTCGGTTGTAATAAGATGTGGATTTTCTTGTGATTGAAGAGCCCTTCTTTTTGCCCCGTGAGTAACTCTTTTAAATTCAACATAAGCAGATTTTGTTCAATCTAGTATGTACGCATAGTCTAATGTGTCATATTAAACAGAAAGCATTATAAATTAGTAAAGTATCATTTATGTGCGGAACAAATTCCATGACTGCAAAGAATAAAAATCGAAATTTTTAATCAGAGCCTTTACAATTCCAGTGAGTCATTTCTACTAGATATAATCATTCTCCCAAGGTCGTGGAGAACTCATAATTTCAAGTTAGAGTGAAAAACTCATTCCCGCCTGCTGGACTCGGGAATCACTAAAGAATAAGAGACTAGAGTACACACACCTAGTAAATTTGTCAGCTCAAGCTATGTCTCTTTTTTTCGCTGTCTTGCAGTGAATTTCCCGAAAACTGAAATTGTGAATTTTCATACAGCTGTTTCCCGTAGCCTGCAGGCTAATCTCGAATACTCTTCCATTGAATTTGTAGAGGTATCTTTTTTATACAGTTCTCTTGGAAGGAAACACGGCAGCATGCTCTGACTCCAGAGACGAAGAACTTATATTTTGTGTTCAAAACGCTGGAAAACAGCGTTCAAGACATATCCTGAAGCAGACTGTGGAATAGATCATCAGCTACTTGTTGCAATTATTAGGAAAATTTAGCAACATTTGGAATATTCTCCGAGTAAGGAAATTTGATGTCTCAAACATTCCACCGGGACACGCCACGGAAGTTAAGCAAAATATTGGATTACTGGATGCCTTATGAATTGTGGAACGATATCCAACTGGTTATCAGGAGTGCTGCAATAAAACATTTCAAATACAAAATGGCGGTTAAGAGCTCCGAGCGGCTCTCTGTCAACACCTAAATCATCGCTCAGGCTCTTAAAATTGCTAACGCTTTTGGACAAAGAAAGCTTAACTCAAGATGTAAAATGCCTGCCAGGAGGGATGAAGAAAGCTACTAACATGGGACGGAGTTGTTTTTTGAAAATGGACAGTATATGGAAGAGCAGGGAAATTTGCTTAAGAATCAAAGTCATATTGTTCAATGCAATTGTGTTTCCGGTTTTTGTATAAAGCGCGGAAACATGTATACTGAAAAAGGCGGATGGACGAAAAATTGATTTTTTGAACTTTGGTGTTTGAGGAGGTTACTGAGAATCCCTTGGACGTTAAAAATAACGAACATCGATATATTCAAATTGGTGTAAACGGATATTTCGTTTGAAGGAAAAATCGGATCACATTAAACAAACGCCCCCAAATTTACACATATTAAACAACCGCCCCTAAATTTACACATATTAAACAACCGCCCCTAAATTTAGAAATGTTAAACATTCGACGAAAACATTAAAATAATGTAAAACTAAAAATCAAATTTATAAATAAATACTATACTTTAGAAACAAGTTTATTGAACAACATAATAATTTTTCTAAAGCTCCATTAACTTTTCAAAAGGATAACCAATTACGTTGTCACGCCACATAAATTCGTTTAGGTAGTCTTGTAAAAATTCTTTTTTGATTTTTACAAGAAACAGTCATTTTCCGTACAAGGAGTTATCCAAAGAATACGTCTTAAAGATTCCCAGTTTCTCGTATTATTTCTTACGTGGAATGTGGCAGAGGCAGACACTTGGAATTGAACCCAGGACCCTCCATTCATCACTATGGATAATTGATCTTGGCAGAATTACTTCACAGATAATTGGTTTTAAAGTGGCCGCTGATCGATTTGGAACCACTCGCATAAAACCTCTTGCCGGTGAAAATGAGCAAATTAGCGTTCAGTATTCATTGATTTTACTTTTTCTATTAAGTTCTACTTATAAATTATTTTATGGGATTCAATGGAAAACTTAAGTTATTTCAATTTTAATTTTAAATCATGTTAAAATTTTAAATAATTTAATAAATATATTTGTTGATGACAGGCTTGTTAGCTGTCAAAGTCGCGTCTAGCGCTCGGTCGCTCGCTGCGCTCGCGACATATTAAATAAACGCCCCTAACTTTACACATATTAAACAAACGCCCCTGGGGGCGTTTGTTTTATGTGATCCGAAAAATCTTTAAACTCAGATTGGGTTTCTTTGGACATGTAGCCAGATCTGATTTATTGGAAAGAACCTGACTAATTTTGTTGGGAAGAAAAGTTCCGATCAACCGAGGACCGTTTGCGTAATTTGTCACTAGTTAAGAACGATCAAACTTTTGTTCCCCAACTTATTTGGGCCTCGATCAGAATTTTGGAAATGGCGTTGTTTTCGCGTATCTCAAGATTGGCTAATTCAAAGAGACAAGGAATGGATGCGTAAAACGAAGGAGATTGAAAAGTTGTTAACCAACAAGGAGGGGGATTACAAGCCATCCAAGCGTAGTTGTCTTGGAATTGAGTAGTCTTAGATTGCACGGTGACACTTTTTATTGTTTCCTAAATAAATCATATTTCTGATTTAGTCCATGTTTTCAGTCTATTTTTGGATTTGTTGATTTTTTGAAAATGAGTATTTAAATAAGAAAAATAATAGCCACATCACACAAAGGTATCCACGAAAACAGATGTTAAGACGAATCTATACAGAAGGCGACGCACTTTCCCATTTTTTGATTATCTGCGCTTATGGAGTATCGACGTATTATTTTCAGCGGCTTGAATAGGTTATAGTGTAATTTTTTTTAACTGGAAAATCACATATTGAGACAACATATCATGAATCCTTAGTTTGAGTTGATAGGGAGGGTGTAAGGAAGTAAACAAGTTAATAAAGTCAACAATAACGGGGACGGTTCTCCTTAAAAATCAAATAGATTGGTTGCATCCACAAGCAGAACTCGCATATGATTTTCATCCTAACCCTAACTTAAACCCGAACGCGAGAGCTGGAAAATGGTCAACAGTTTTTATATTTTTTTTACAATAATTGCATAAAGACCCAGTGGATGCGAAAACAAGTTCCTATCTTGCTTCTAAAGTGCAATGCTTTGTTTTGTAAACAAAAACACATTTGTCCCTTCTGAATTATACAACTTAAGTGATTGAAACCATCTGAGCTTGTTTATGAAAATCTACAAAAATGCAGTTCAAGACGATATACTGTAAATATAGTCCATGTTTTCAGTCTCAGTTGAACTAGCATCGCTAGATTTACAGTCGGCGACGTAAAGAACTCTACAACTTATCGAGCTCTCATTTGGCTTACCTGAAAAGATAGATTTTCTTTATATGCATAGTAAGATTTGAGTAAAATTAAACTCATTTAATAAGTCAAAAAATATCAAAAAAGACATTTTTATGCAAAAATAAATAATTAAACAACACGTTGGAATGAATCATGAATATTCGTTAATTCGCTCATTTCTCGATCCATAATTATAATCACATTATCTAAATTGGAGTACCGTTGAAGAACACAACGATAACACATTACACTCACAGTAATCTTGTCACTCATTGATGAGTGATTGACAGAAATATCACTCGAATCTACAGGCGCGAATATAAAATTGAATATTTCACACTATCCAAGTCAAAGTAAAACCCACAACCCGGCAAACAATGCAAAAATAGACTCTAAAATTATCGTCTTTAAAACAGTGATCACTCATTCTCTTCATCCTGGACTGATACCCAGCGGAAATCACATATTCGGAAATTCTTTGGCACTTCATTAGAGAATTCCACAACACATTTCTCGAATATATGGAAAAAAATACTTGACAATACTAAAAAACTGTTCATCGACAAATCGCAGTGACAGTCTCAGTGTCCAACACAAATGTACAGCTGGGACAGTCTGCTTATAATAGTTATATCTGTCAAATTCATAACACGCTACGATCGATTGCAAGTGCTGGCGCGTCATTGGTGCCAAACACCAAGAGACCGTGTTCGCCCAGCCCTATTTTATCAAACACGCAAAATCCACATGAGATTGGAAGTAATAAATGCAGCCAGAATTCAGCCAGATTAAATCCCCACTTTTTTGAATAAATCGATGATATGGAATATTCAATTCGCCCAACGAATCCAGATTTGGCCATATCGAAGAATTGGAGTCAAAACAGCTCATCCCATAACTAATTCTTAGTACATAATTTACAACAATTCGCAGGCAGAATTAAATTCGGATGAAAATTCGCTCGGAATACAAAACCACTCGACATTCCCAGGTCCCGTATTGAGATAAACGGACACTAACCCCCCTAAAGTTCGGCGAGCTGGGAATAAAAAAGTAAACAAACCAGTAAGCCGAGAACCCGGCACAAGCATATTTAAACAAGGCCCAGCGTGAGCAGGCCAATAATTAATATACGTGAGCATATTTAATTTCGAATTTATCTAAAATCATTTAAAGCTAAAAGACCCTCAAAAATGACGGAAATTTGTCAAGTTCATGCTTTTGTTGGGACCATAAATTACTGGATTCTCCTTCAGCAAAAAGCTCAACGTTGGATATGTGGATTTCCTTGTCCTGAAAAGAATCCGATATTTCCAATCCGCACGATTCGGCCTTAGAATGACGCATATTTCACAAACTTTTGACGCATCTTTGAAACTACGAAATTGATAAGCTGCAGAACGAAACACGTCTGATTTGATATGTTTTTGTGTCATTCTCCATCCATTCTCCCCACTAAAATCCCCGTTCTCTTCTGGAGTCCCATGATAGGCCTACCAACAGTTGTAAATTTGGAATAAACGTGGATTTTTACTAATGTTTCTCTCTGTGCAATCAACTTTTGTAACAAAGATGAAGAAAATGCAGAACAATCTGGATATTTCAATAAATCTACCAAATTTTGTATGCAAACATAAATTTTTAATCACAGCGCAGTCATTTCGATAACAAATATTTCTGAGCTCAATCCAGGCTGACTCCAACTTGGAATCAAACTAAAAATAAAGAATATAAATCACATTAATTATTTTGGTACGTCTTTGCAACGGAATTCCCAAAGACTTGATGGACGAGTTATTAAAAGGAGACTTCTCTGAAATACATCCGACCTCAACAAATTAGCCACAAAAATACCCGTTGGAAGCATTTTTAAATCACTCGAGTCGATTCCGTAATGAGAACAAGACTTGTGTGATAGCTTGTATTACTGATATAACAACAATACTTCCTCAGCATCAAAAAACCGCGTTGAAGGGCAAACCAACTCGTCAGACCGACAGATCAAGGCATATCCACGGAGAAACGTATCTGACTAAAAAATTACCAAAAAAACGACAAGCGAATTTAAAGGCACTCCCTCCATTTTTTTTAGATTGTCAATATTTTCTTGACTAAGTCCGAAACTGTAAAGCCGACTGGACAACTCAGATAAATTCTCCTACCACGATTAAACGACAGATCAACGCAATAGACAGTTGAAGTCTTTTTAAACAGCAATTTGGTGTACTCACCGCCGTCATTCCTCAACTAAATTGGAACAATCAAAGAACAACTTTCTTATGAATTACCGATTTGAAAAAAACGTCGTTTACAACCTCACGGATTGAGAGAAGCCTAAAAATTGAAACAAAACGACTTGTTTTGCCGTGGAACTACGTTATGGCTGGCCAGGGAGTATATTTTGCTACGAATTTGTTGCTTTTGTGCTTCAAATGAGAAAACAAGCACTCACTAGAATACTTGAGTGCATGGCGATAGCACTCGACGGCGTCGTTAATCTGCATGTTCTGCTCATACAGAATGGCCATATTTATCCACGTGCCAGCATCGCAATGATTTAATTTCAATGCACACACATATGCTTGCAAGGCGTCGCTGTGCTGGTTTTGTCCGTGATAGAGAAGTCTGAAATGCTGATAAAGTAGACAACCCGACAGAACACCACATCTTGGAAGTACCCCAAATGTTATCCACTGTGCTAAGATAAATATCCAAGGCCAGCCCAATATTGCCTACTTCTGAGTTATATCTACTGAATAGTCCACTTACGCCTACCGCCCGAAGAAGTACCAGGCAGTGATGTTGGAGGGGTCAGACATGATAGCCAGACGGAGGTAGTCCTCGACCTCATCCTTCCTGGCAATTCCCGACATGTCTATCCCAGTGAAGAGCATCCAGGCTATTCTGACATGCCACTCAAATACCAGTTTGAAGCATCGCCTGAGACTTGACCTTCTGAGGACAACTCGATTCCAAAATTTCTTGTAAAAATTTTCCAGCCAAATTGATTTTTCCCTACAAAACATTTGTTTCTAACAACTTTGTGAACGTAGCCTTGAACCATGAATAGCTTGACTATTTCAATATAAAAATACTGCCTACCTTCGTAGTACTGGAGGCTGTAAGGCTTGCATTGATGAAGAGTTAGTTTGAGGAACTAAATATACTCACAATCAGTAAAAAACGTATAAATATCTCGAATAATTCCGTTTTACGCGGTATATAAGAGCCAGAATAAAATAAACATCCACTAAGCGACAAAAAAGAGGGCATTCGAACAGCAGTTGAAGAAGTACTTTGAGGGCACTTAAAATATGAATGAATGTTGACTTACTTTTCTATTGATCCGAAACGGTAGTAGCAAATTCCTATTCCAAAGAGAAAATTTTCATTTCTCCAGGAATCTTTGTTCAGTTTGAAATATAACTGATATGCAGAAAGTGCTTAGAATATTATCAAAAAGTTACATTTCCGATAGCTTTTAAGAATAAGGTTTAAATGGCCGAGTTTGAGGGCTATTTCGGCTCCATTTATTTCTGATATACGAAGCTGTTCTTCCAAAATATTGACAGTCTTGATGTAAAAGAGAGAAAGAGTATACTCGATCTAGCCGGAGTAAAAGTTCCTGGCTTATCTTTATTCCGTAGAAAGTGCTGATATATTTAAATATAATACCTGTCAAATTCGTTTAGCAGGTTTGGCTGTTCTGTGAAGCTTGAGACGTTTTTAATTCCAGAATAATTCATTTTAGATTAAATTTATCACGATCAAACCACTTTGACTACTGTTTATTTATATTTAAATTATTATCATTGAGTAAGTATATTTTATTTTTTTCATTATAAATTAATTCAGCTTTATCGATTAAAAGTTTTATTTTCTTATTTTCAATCTCCACATATTTAAATTTATAATGATCGGATAATTGTAATAATCAATTTTTAATTAAAAAATCGAAATATTTTTACGTCCAAATTTATCTGACAATTGCGTTCAAACTTATAATTTTTTTATTTAAATACTAAAATATAAACTTTAGTAGACCAATGAGCACCACACGTAAAGAATCACTGGTTCATATTCTAAAGCAAAGGATGCAAATGTCCAAAAATCCGAGCATTTCTATTGAGGACAAATATACCGAAAAGTAAAAAAAAACTTTTCAAAATAAGAATTTATGCAAACTCTAATCTTCGTTTGGACAAACTGGAGTACTACGGATTTGACATGGATTATACACTTGCTTGTTTCAGATTTTTTAATGATTTTGAACAGTGTACAAGTCTCCAGAAATGGAAACTCTGATATTTGATTTAATCAAACAAAGATTAGTACAAATCGGTTTTCCAAGAGAAATACGCGAGTTTGAATACGACAAATCATTTGCAGTCCGGTTTGCTATATTTTTTACATGAAAGTGGAGTATGCTATGATATATTTCATGGAAATTTCCTTAAGGTGGATGCCTACGGACACATCTTGGTGGCTACTCACGGGACAAGACTTTTTGAACAGTGCACATGTTACTTTAATGATTAGGCAGGAGATCGACTGTTATTATCCTAATCGTCACATTGATTTGAGTGACAAAAACTTTGTCATTTTCAGTACAGTATACTGCCAAAGTGGTTTGGATATTTTCCACACTATTTTAAGTCATTTCGCTTATTTCTCAAGTCGTGGATTACTACATGACAATCGGAAGTGAGTCAGAGTAGTCCAAATTAAATAATAAATCTTAGTGAAAAAACGGGACTGTATGTAGAGGGAGATTACATGATCTTCTACGCTGACTTGTATCGTGAAATTGACGAGAATGTTGTCTACGTTCACAAAAATGTGACAATTTTATCCAAATGTCAAGGAACTAAAACCAGCAATATTGGCCGACATTTCGAAATATTTGGACAAAGATCCTCTCATTGGGAAGGTCCTTCTTCAGTTTTGTGTTATTTTCTTGAATTAAGATTGAGAGAATGCGGGTGCAAAACATTTCTCTTGACGAACAGTAAATATAACTACGTCGAGGTTTGTCCACTTTTTACTAGAAATAGAAAATTATGCGCTATTTGCTGGATGAGGACGACCTTGAGTGGACAGATTATTTTGATTACGTCATTGTAGATTCCAAAAAACCTGCATTTTTTACATCTAAAAAAGACCATTTTTGTTTAATTGATCAAGTAAAGTGATACATGTGATGCGCAGAAGGAAAAATCTAAAACTCTTAAATGTGAATTGAACGAGTTAAAACCTGGGTTTATTTACTCTGGAGGTTTTGACTGTGACTTTATTTTTTGAGGCTCTGCCTCCGAGTTCTGTCGTCTTACTGGAGCAAAAACTCGGTCTGTTATTTATGTCGGAGATTCTATTTATGGAGACATATTAAAATCTAAAAAAAATTTCTGGAAAACCATGTTGATCATACCAGACCTCAAAAAAGAAATCAAACAGTGGTGGTCTAATTACAGGTCCTACAAAATGCTTGATGGACTCGACCAAATTCAAAAAAATACATTGTACCACGTTTAGTTCATTCATAGTCACTCTAAACACGAAGATAAAAATATAGCAATCTGGGCATCATCTGCCTACAAGGTAATGGGAAAATGGCTCATTTTAGTCCCTTAGTCAAATGATTGATGCCCAATACGGAATTTTTGGAAGCGCATTTCGGTCAGGTTGTATTTTTGGGATCATTTCAGGGTCATTGCATAGCTACTTTTTTCATCAGGTTCAGAGGTTCGCTGATATTTACGCTCATTCTGTTACGACCCTCGCTTCATATCTCCCTTCTTATTTTTTCCATTCACCTCAAATATTGGTTTGGAAGATTATTTAGTTACTTTAAGCTGGGACATGAGAAATTTGTAGAATTTAACCAGGAGATGGACTTGGATGAGCAATTAATCTTACCTGCATATGACAAATCTGAGGATTTTGTAGAGTCGGCACGTGATCTAATCAAAACATATCTCGAGAATGCAACTGCGAAGGTCAATCTGTTTATTTTGATTAAAATTAGAATATTGTGAGCAGGCAGAAGACAATCGACATTTTCAGTTGTAAAATTGACTTATGTGAGGAAGAAGATAATTAGAATACACTTATTAATCTATTAATATCCACTAAATTAATAATTTATATAGTTTTGTTTATCATTTATTAACAAAATTGTTATCAATCCCTCGAGCAGAACAAGTCTTTTTGGTCAGAGTCATTAGTAGTGCCGTGGCTATTCGTCAATAACCATTTTCTTGTTTGGTGAAACTAAATTCATATTTGTATTTTATTATTTGAAACAGATAGTCATGCCTGAATGTTATTGATGCATTCCAGGAGTGGGGAATCTAAACAAACAAGATCTACGGAACGGTCAACCGGGTCCCGGTGATCTTGACCGAGAGTAAATTATTTATTACATTGAACATGCGCAACTGAAATGTTTATAAGTTCACATTTTTGGGAAATTAAGCGAAAGTTCAATGCTTGTAAAACCCGAAACAATTCTACAACAGTTCTGACGCGATTAAAGAATTCACGAGAGTTACAAACAACAAATTTAAATAATGTATTTATACGTGGCATGGCCATTGAGACGGTTCGTGCCATCAGGTACAACCAAACGTAATGCACTAAGCAATGCACTAATAGCTTCGTAATTCCAACTTTTGGTTTAAAAATTGTTCGCTTAGAATGGCCAAAAAAAAGTTTAATCAAATCAAAAAACCCAAAACAAAAGTAAAATTAGAACCCCTGGGCATATAAGTCATCGACATCAGTAAAGCAAAGTTGTCGATAGCCATCTTTGGTGACACAATAAATATTGGCATGTCCTCCACTCATCGTATCGAATTTGGTGGCATTCGAAATAGCCTCCTTCGCCAATTGGACAGCATCCTCAAAGGGGAGATCCGTCCTCTTGTACTTATTGTCCATCACAGAATAAGCATACGGAGATCCTGAGCCATATCCGCCCATATCGACCTCCAATCTCAGTCCACTGTCCTCCACCATGTAAATATGGAATCCAGTCTTATCATACCCCACAATCGTCGACCCCTACTCAGTCTCCATGCCCAAAACTACCATGCTGAGTCCATACCCCTTATATTGGTACAAAGAGTTGGCCAGCATTAATGAAATCGCCGCAACTGACATTTCTCTGTTATGTCGGATTCTGTATGCTCTATGATTGATTGGGTTGAGATTTTTAACTTACTGAGCCTTAGAAGTCATTATTCTTAGCCAGAATTGACAGTCGGCAGCCCCTCCGGCCATAGTGGCAATAACGTTGGGAGTCACCGGAATTACTTTTTTCACCGTTTGGGACCCTGAGAGTTATAACCAGAAAATACCGATTGTTGCTCCAGCAGTTGCCCGGGAATCAGTAGCCACTATCACGCCGTCTTTGTATTTGAAAGCCATGGTGGTTGTTCCATGTAGGATTTTGGTTTTGAAGATTTTATTAATTTCCGCGATTGGAGGGCGTTCGGTATTTTCTAGTCCGTTGAAATGAAATGTCGGAATGTCTGAAGCAACTTCCATAACACAACCACAATTATAATCAATTCAAAAAACAGTAGTTTAAAATTAAACTTTTACTTAGATTATAATTATTATTTAAACTCATGCTTTTAGTCTATCTGTTTTTCCAGATGAGACATTCTCTCAAAACGTGTTTTGCTGATTAGCCAACAGAGGATCCTGAGCCATATCCCACGTATATTTACCGTGGGTTCTCAACATTATTTGCGGAATAATCAAATCGACATGTTTTATAAAAATGAGACATTCCTTGATTGTTTTGTGCCATTTTCACATTTGTTTTGCTAAGATTTCTAGGAAACTGTGAATGCACTCTTTTTTGGATTTTTCT
The DNA here is from genome assembly GCF_006345805.1 of Octopus sinensis. NCBI lineage: Eukaryota > Metazoa > Mollusca > Cephalopoda > Octopoda > Octopodidae > Octopus > Octopus sinensis. Next base: position 3,877 of record NW_021829637.1, on the reverse strand, counting down.
TCCTGGTTACTTGTTCTATTGAGTTCTTTACTTTTTCCTTCGTTTGGATTCATTCAAGCTAGTTACGAGGATTATTGCAAGAGTTTCTAAATGTCTACAAATTTCATATCCAAAACACAAAAAGGTAGAAGACATGACTTGTACGTTAAGGTTAGAATCTGGTACCTAATAGCTAGATTTTTTTTAATTGTATAAATTATTAATAATAATAAAAAAAGTTGAAAAAAATAATAATTTAAATTTAATAGATTTTACACATGACACTTGAGAAGTGTCGTGGTTTCCTATCTACTCTCCCTGATCCAATAACAATGGCATTCGCCTACGGATCTGGGATACTTCCTCAGCAATCCAAAATGATTGACCTCATAGTCGTAGTACAAGACGCAGTCCTCTTCCACACCTCCAACCTCAGAACAAATCCTAAACATTATTCCCTCTGCAGTCTCGCAGGCCCCTCCAAACTAGCCAATCTCCAACGTAAACATGGCTCAAAGATGTTCTACAATACTCTGATCCCCCACGAAGGATTATACTACAAATATGGAGTCATCACATCCGAGGACCTGATCTCCGACTTGTATGACTGGGATTGCCTTTATGCCAGTGGAAGGTCACGTGGTCTGTAACAGGAGTAGACTACAAAAGCCTGTTTGGGCTTTGAAGGATGTTTTTCCTGAGGATTTAAAGACTGCTTTGCACAGTAATCTTTCTTCTGCTTTGCATACTGCGCTTCTACTCCTTCCTGAGTCGTTTACTGAAGAGGATTTGTTTAGCATGATTATTTGGTTGTCTTATAGTGGCGATTTTAGATTAATTGTAATTTAATTATTTATTTATTATTTAGTTTGGAGAAGATAAAAATAAAATAAAAAACATTTTTCGTGGGCATATTCAGAATTTTCGAGATCTTTACGGTCCACTTATAAATGGATTTGAAGGACATTTGTGCTGGCATCAAAAAGAGGGGATTTTCGAGCAACAGCATGTATATTCCTCCAGACTTCATCATTTGAATCATTTGCCTAAAAATCTGCAGTTGGAGTTGTGGCACAGAATGAATGTCGACCAGAAGTATCCCGACATGGAGGAAGTTTTGTTGACTTTGGCTCATCAGCCTTCACGTCAGATGATTGTGAGCTCTATAAAGGCTATTGTCTCCCGGGCCAGTCTTTCGCAGACAGTCAAGGGATTGGTGACGGCTGGTCCATACAAATCTGTTAAATATTCGCTTTCTAAATTGATCAAAATGTTTAAAAGTTTATTTTGAATTTATTTTAAAACGGCCTTTTTTTTGTTTGTTAATGAACTGAAATGTTTAGGCGTCTTTAGGTTGAAGCGGGCTGTCATTCCTGCGATTGAATGACGGCACAATAACTAATATTGACATATTTCGTCCTAACATACTTACATTCCTTTATATGGACGGCAATTGTGTTTCTGAGGCTATATAGTATCTCAGATTAAGTACGGTGCGAAACAAAGATTTGGAGGATTTTGAGTGTTTGTAAAGTCTTGTCTTTGAGTATTTACAATGTGAAGTATTCGGAGAGTAAATTCAGGAAATTAAAACAATTTTCAGGGAATTTTGAAAACATACCCCCAAAAAGAAAGGCTATCTTCAATATGATGTATTGATTGAATTAGCGATTAATAATCCGTTCGTGCTATTCGTGACATTATTTATGCTTCTCCTTGTGCATTAACTAAGAAGATCAAAACAGCGAGCGCTTGGATTGAAAAAAATTTTGAAATCGGACAAGATACATATCATTCTGACAAACAGAAGTGGTGTTTTTGTTGTTTTTGTAATGATTAAATATATCCCAGGCCTTTGGTTTCTTATTTTATTTATTTGATTGTCCTCTCGGAATTCTTAACTCCATGTTCTTAAATTGACTCTCTGATATGAGATAGAAATTTATTTCGTCTCATGGATTTTCGCAAAAAATAGAAAAACGATTGACCATTTTGCTACTCAATGTATGTATTAAAATACTGCAAATGAATGCCTTTGAACACACAATAAAGTTAGAAAATTTATTATGCAAAGAAAGCAAGAAGGGAATTCTGATAAGTCAATATCTGCGACACAAAATGTTACATTCAGAATTGATGCGTGGTTTTGACTAACATATTGAAGTTTTCGAAATTTATCTGTTTGAAAGTAAACTTGCACTTTTTTACTACTGGGAATAAAATGCAATTCCTATGACCTGGAACGGATTTATCCCGAAATGTCACAATAATTATCTATCTATTAAAGAAACAACTTGTATTCAATCAGATGTGATGAAAATGACTTTTGAAGGCATGCTAATCGAATACATACAACGGATGAAGGTATCTGATTAAAAGCACGCCTTAGCTTCCGAACAACTTGTGAAACTGGCATGTTGTGGGGACATTGCATAGAATTCTAACATAGATATAATGATTCCCTCTGACGAAGAAATTTCAGAGAAAAAGGAGATGGCAACAAAGTCTTATTCTAGAAGAAGGGGAGATATTATCAAAGATTTAGACTAATTCTTGCATAATTTAACTAATAACTAAGATTATTTATTGTATTAAAACTTTTTACAAATACAATTTAAGAGATAACCCTTTCCCCTTTGAAGGCGGAAAAGGCCTCGTATGGGATGGTTGCATGACACATTTTCTGCTTCTCACTTAACTTCGTGTGCTCTGGAGGCAAAATCTGCAGCTAAGAAGGCTGAAGATTTAAAGCTATCAAAATATTCTGCCCTCTCGGAGGAGTTTTTTGTGGTGGCGATCGCGGCGGAGACGTCGGGTGCTCTCGGTCCAAAAACTGAAAAGTTCCTTCTCAAGCTCGGAGCCAAAATCTCAATGCGCACCCATGATCCTCGGGAGGCCGACTGGCTAATGCAACGGTTCTCGATCGCCATTATCCGGGAAAACAATTTGGCAATCCGCCAGGCTACATATCTATCATAAACATAATACTAACTAAATTATCATTAATAAACATACGCTTATCAATTTAAGAGAAGTTGATTTTTTTATTTTTCTAATTTTGAAAATGCTACTCGGAATTTACTTGATTCTATGTATTCAAAATTTTAAATTCGTAGAATGCTAAAAATGATTCACAGGTTTTTATCATTATGAATTACCCATCGTAAATAATTTTGCTGTGAGCAAAACAGAATCTTTTACACCCGATTTCCACAATTATCATAACACCAAAAAATTACCTATGATCAAAATACGAGTAAAAATGATGATTTGTGTGTTAACTATGATGACAGTGCCATTCTAACGAATTTATGAGAAATTGAAAGGATTAATAAAAATCATAAAATATAGTTTATTTGAATACTCATCAATTGAACTCATCAATTCTGCAGGACTGAGGTTTTTGGACCTGAAAAATCGTCTAATTTTAATTTTCAGCTGACCAAGTATTGAAAACCATCAAATAAAATCCTGTTAATAGTCAATAAAATCATCTTAATGACAGATTTTTCTTGGCATTAAATTCTTCATATTTAGAAAATCTGGTACTTGCAAATTTTTATATTCAAAAAATTTTTAAATTTGGTTTCATAGCTAAGATATTCGGCAGTTTGCTGAGCCCGGCTCGGCGGCTATAAAAAAGTTGAGATATTTAATGACAGAATGATGCCATTGAGTATCTTTGAAGTAAACGAATTTTTCCATTACAAATAAAATCCAGAAATAAGATAGACGATTAAATATGTCGTCAAATCCGATTTACTTATGAACTTACTGATTTCTTGATTTTTAAGACTAAATGATTTTGTTACTTTTAAAAAACCTAACTTTTGTTTTGTAACTATTTACTAACAAATATTAAAGTTTAAAATGTGAAAAAAATCGTACTAATATTTTA
>NW_021829636.1:22500-32197 GCF_006345805.1 Octopus sinensis | reverse complement strand
ACTTACACGTGAATGTTACTTATATGTACATACACACACATGCTCTCCCTCTTTCTCTCTCTCTCTCTCTCTCTCACACCACACACACACATACATATATATATATATATATATATATTATATATTATATATATATATATATATATGACGAAAATGTGACCTCGTGTGTACCGTTGGCGATTTTTTTCCTCTGTTTTCCCTTCTCTGGATCTTTCCTTCTCCTATGTTTCCGACGAAGAGCTCCGCTCGAAACGTTAAACCCGCCTTCTTTCCTTCTTTCCTGAGCGTCTAATAATTCTATATTTGTTCCACGTCCTCGCGTTGTTGTGTTTTTTTTTGTGCTTTCCTGTTTGGATTAACAACTATATATGTATGTATGTGTGTAGGTAGGTGAAAAATCGTCATGTGAATGATGAAGAACAAAAATCAAAACGATGGCTTACATATTCTTTATTAATTCATTCCGGCAGGTTGGAAAGCGAATATGTTAATCCGTGCTGTACCTCGTCAATGGAAAGCAATTCCTTACTGACGAATGCGTGTTCATAACACAATTGATTCTGAGTGGAAGGGAACTTGGCTTAACGAATCGAATGTTTTATGAACACACATTTCTCTGAAAGGAGAAACTGATCTACATTGACATGATATAACATGAACGAACGTATTAAGAATAATCCTTCCTACTATAGACACAAGGCCAGACATTTCTAGGGCGGGGACCAATCGATTGCATCGACCCCAGTGCATAACTGGTTCTTAATTTATCGACCCCGAAATGACTTAAGGCAAAGTCGACAACGGCGGAATTTGAACACAGAAGCTAAAGATGGACGAAATGTCGCTTATCGTTTAATCCCTAATTCTTTACTACCCACAAGGGGCTAAACAGAGAGGGGACAAACAAGGACAGACAAACGGATTAAGTCGATTATATCAACCCCAGTGCGTAACTGGTACATAGTTTATCGACCCCGAAAGGATGAAAGGCAAAGTCGACCTCGGCGGAATTTGAACTCAGAACGTAGCGGCAGACGAAATACCGCGAACAGTTCGTGCTAACGTTTCTGCCAGCTCGCCACCTTAAGAATGTTAAGAATAATAACAAGAATAATATCGGCTTCAAGTTTTGGCACAAAGCCAGCAATTTTTGGGGAAAGGGAAACTCGATTGCATCGATCCCAGAGTTCAACTGGAACGTATTTTGACAAAGCCGAAAGGATGAAAGGCAAAGTTGAACTCAGTGGAATTTGAACTCAGACGTCAAACGGACGAAATACTAATAATATTAATAAGAATAATATGCACAATTATTGGTTTCAATTTTTGGCACAAGGCCAGCAAGCTTTAGGGTTGGTCTAGGTCGATCACGTCGACCCGGCCGTTAGACTGGTTCTTATTTTATCGACCCCGAAAGAATGAAAAATAAAATCTAAGGGCATCTTTGTTTAGGGTGTTTCACCCTAAACTAAGTACCACGTTTAATTACACGGATCTTAATCCTCCGAGGAAATTTTTCATAGGACTATCATTGAACTCAAAAAACATAAAGACTTTAAAACCTATCGGTATGCCTATTTTTTTTTTTGTATATGTTTATTATTATTTTTATTTTTTTAAAAAACACTGTAAATTTCTTTTTTCCCCTTCCTCAATTTAAAAAAAAATTCTTTTCACTTTTCAATTCTTGAAGATTTGCATTGCGATGAAAACCGGTTAGAGTTAACATTTAAAAAATTTTTAACATTTTCCATATACCCATTTTTTATGAAAATTTACCTTCATTCTGCCTTTTTATAATTTTTCCTCGCCCTAACATATATATATATATATATATATATATATATATATATATATATATAACCGCTTTGTATATTTATCTGTATGCATTGTTTTACACTTTTTAAAAGCCTAGCCAGACTCATGGGCCCGGTTTCCCGGTTTCAATGGCGTATGTGTTCCCCAGCTGGACGGGACGCCAGTCCATCGCAGCGTTACTTATTTTTGCCAGCTGAGTGGACTGGAGCAGCGTGAAATGAAGTGCTTTGCTCAAGAACAAAACACGTTGCCCGGTCCAGGAATTGAAACCACATTCTTACGATCATGATGCTGACACCCTAACCACTAAGCCACGTGCCTCCACTTGGTTTACACTTTACACATACTTATATCAGAACATATTTTACGAGTATTCATATTTTTTTTATACCTTAGATTTTATAATTTAAATATATATATATATTAATATATACACCACACACACACACACACACAACACACAACACACACACACACATATATATATATATATATATATCTATATATATATATATATATATATATATCTGTATTACCATTATCTCAATATCACGCTTCTGATTCATGGCTTAAAATTAAAAGATATATGTATATATTTTTACATATTCCATATGTAAGTGCCTCAAGCAGTCTTTATAGAATCCATCTAATAATTAATTAATTAAGCACAAGAATAGCTATTAAACTGGTTCCACATAATCTTCCTTTTAATGCTAATAAATGATACATACACACCTTTAATCTATTTTGGCTATGATACTATTTCGGAATTCTTAAATTTTATTTTATACAACATGACAAATTGTTTCTAAACGTTCGCCCATCGTGCCCCTAATAAATTTTCTATGTATCAGCATCTTAGTGTCTTGCCCCTTTAACAGGTAATTAACATCATAATATAAAGCCTATCCCTACCCAGCATCTTTTTTATAGACAGTTACTGCTATCAAATTGACTCTTCTTAATGTCTTATTTCCTTTCTCTTGGGGAAAAGGGATAAATATGATAATATTTATGACCTTACCTAGCCATGAGCTGTCAACACACTTTTATTCTTTATCGAAAGAGACAGTTTTCTAGTCTCAGATTTAATAGATGATAAAGAGATAAATAAATTAGAGATGAATTACAACCCTTACGACCCCCACTATGCTCCATGCGATTCTAAGAAAGTGCAGTATCTTCTTAGACACTTTGCTACGATAGCGACAAAATGAATTTCTTCCATCATTCTTATTCAGTTTTACTCTTTTACTCTTTTACTTCTTTCAGTCATTTGACTGTGGCCATGCTGGAGCACCACCTTTAGTCGAGCAAATCGACCCCATCACTTGTTCTTTGTAAACCTAGTACTTATTCTATCAGTATCTTTTGCTGAACCGCTACGTTACGAGGACGTAAACACACCAGCAGTGGTTGTAAAGCGATGTTGGGGGGACAAACACAGACATACAAACATACATACATGCATATATATACTTTTCTTTTTTACTTGTTTCAGTCATTTGACTGCGGCCATGCTGGAGCACCGCCTTTAGTCGAGCAAATCGACCCCGGGACTAATTCATTGTAAGCCCAGTACTTATTCTATCGGTCTCTTTTGCCGAACCGCTAAGTGACGGGGACGTAAACACACCAGCATCGGTTGTCAAGCAATGCTAGGGGGACAAACACAGACACACAAACGCACACACACATACATATATATATGTATACATATATACGACAGGCTTCTTTCAGTTTCCGTCTACCAAATCCACTCACAAGGCATTGGTCGGCCCGGGGCTATAGCAAAAGACACTTGCCCAAGATGCCACGCAGTGGGACTGAGCCCGGAACCATGTGGTTTGTTAGCAAGCTACTTACCACACAGCCACTCATACTCCTATAAAATATTTAAGAAAAATCATATCAATGTATCCTACTTGTTAAAATATTCTTTATTTTATGCAGCTGATGATAGCATTGCATTTAAATTCATGCAGTGATTGCATAGTTCAACTAAAAGAAGCCGGTTGATACGGTCGTACTGTATTACTACTTGATATCATGTTGCTTATTTTGATATACATATATATATATATATATATATATATGTGTGTGTGTGTGTGTGTGTGCGTTTTTGTGTGTGTGTATGTTTGTGTGTGTGTGTGTATATAAGTATGTATGTACATATATACATATATATACACATATATATAGATATATAGATATATATATGTATATATATATATGTATATATATATATATAATGTTTCATGCAGGAAAACTGTACACGAGACCTTTGTGGTGGTGGTAGTAGGGTGGGAAGCAAGCTTCTTACCACACACCCACGAGAAAATACATCAAACATAATTGCTGAAAATTCATAGGGGGTACATTTTTCATTTCGTTTCATTCGGCACTCCTTTTGATGAGTAGATCCCTTTTTAACATGCACTGGTGTGCAGAAAACGCCTGCGTGATGTATTCGCTACTGAATCCAAAAAGAAAAAGAATAACAACAAGAAAAAACAAGACGAACACTTCGAAGATGTTATTGCTTAACTCATTATAATACAATTCTAATTCTAAGAAAATGGTAAAGTGATGGGTTTGGAGAATATCAAATCAATTGAGTACGAAAATAATGAAGAATCGAAAATGACACTTCAAAGGCTACAATCTGTCTCATTTGTTTTCAATGATTCGCCAACGAAGATGTAAGGGAAACAAATATAAAAAACGAAAAGCACAAGTCATCAAATAGAAGGAAAATGTATGTAGAAAAGAGGTACCCGTAGCATTTCGGTAAACAGAGTAGATAATATACGGAATAATAGAATTGCTTCTTTAAAATGAAGTAAAACAGTAAAGATAGTCACTAAAAACGGGAACCAAAATATTATTGCTGTGCTGTTTCCAGCAAAATTACATTGAGCAGAAAGAAACCAATATGGGAGAGATAATAAGCAAAAGCGAAAAGAAAAAAAGGTTTTAGAATAGAATGCTTGATTAGAAGAGCTGCCAAATACATTGCAATTGCAGATTGTGCAGTTAGCATCAGAAAACTTTAGGCAATCAAATCTTTTGATAGTCAGTTTTTGCCAAATAAATATTGTAAATGATATGATAGCATAGGCGTTTTGTGGTTGTAATTGTTCCTGTCAATGCAGTTATCGAAGTTATTGCTGCAATGATCATTGCTGTTGTTGTAGCTGTTGCTGTTATTTTTGTTCTTTATATTATTGTTGGTGATAATATAAAGATAAGAGACGAACGAATAGACTTATGACCAAGTGCCTTCCAATTGAGACTATCCAGTATTTTATTTCAGATATATTGTGTAAAAGTTTCATTATCCAATGTACTCTCCCTTTTATAAAACGCTAGACAATTATCCGGTGGGATTTAGCTGTTATTTCTAGGAGGTATATCGACCGCATGTACGATCCATTATTGACTTGGAAATAGGTGTCCTTAGTATGACTTTAAGCTGCATCCGGTGGTGGGAGCACTGGTTCGAAAATTTCCAAGGTCTTGAGGCGCGTGACATGTTCTCGGGCCCACTGTAATCAGGATTCCAACAATAGATTATTTAGTATGTCACGGAATTGATTCTGGAAGAAAGTCATTCACAGACACCTCAACGGACCCAGGGTTGATGAGGCCCTTCAGGTTTTTAGTTGCTCATTTAAGAGAAGTTACACCCATATGGATACTGATATTTACTTGATATGGATACTGATATGGATCTTGATATTTACTGTGCCCATGGTAGTTGTTCCACTCATACCAGTACAAATTGAAAGGCGAGACAATGGACCTGCGTTAGCAAAATTCATCAACCCTGCTTCTATCTGAGATAGTTTATCGAGCGTTTAAGAAAGACTAAGGGAGTAAAACACTGCAAGATATCCAGCGGGAGTGACCCTAAGTCAATACCTGGTACTAACTGTGGCTCCATAGATGCTGCGAACGTATCCACTTGCTTTTCTTTTGTGGTGTATCTACGAGTAGTGAGGCAGCAAATGTATTTAAGGTTAGGCATTTGCTTTCGGTAAACGACCAAGCAGAGAAGAGACGGTAAAGTTATTGAGTCTTAGATACAGGCGACCAACAACAAAAAAAAAAACAGCCAATCAAACAACCTTATAGAACCTGAGTTATAAATAAAGATGTATTACCAATCTGACAGTGTAGATCTGTCATGTGCAACCTTCGGCCCGCGGGAGTATCTGAATGTCACATCTAAAGAAAAATTACCTTGAAGGTTTTAGTAGTATGGCTAACCAGATGATAAACTGTGTCTCATACGGCCTGTTTCACAAAATATGTTTAGATTGCATTATAATATTGCTAACGAAATCAAGTCTGCCCCTTTGAAAAACTATGAAATGCACCACCATGACAGTGAAACGACAAATGTTTCTGATATTGGTACAAGGTGATACATTTAAAGACGATATTTCTTTGCTGAATAAAGCCACATTATTTCACTTATTTTATTGATGGAGTAATGAGGGATACCACAAATGTCATACCACAAATGTCATATAAAGCTGCGTCGGCTGCGGGGTCATTCCGAAAAGCTCTATCTGCGACGATTTCATCTCAATCGAAGGAGAGGGGCTTTCTCCGTCCGTTCAAAGTCTCCCTTGACCTCAAGTGGCCTGAACTCTTTACATGAACACCACCCTGTACATAACTCCATGTCCCCCTACATGGCCTCGCTTTTTGCTTTTTGAGCCAAAAAATTAACTAATTAACTAACTAACTAAAGCATTTTGCCGGTGCATTTTCAGTGCTGTTATCCATTGCTTTTTATTTATGGAAATAATAATGGTGATGTTGAAGTTTTGCTGTTTTGAGAAAGAAGAAACCTATGGCATTTATGGATCTGTCACTGAACTTGGTAGCGTAAATGAACTGAAATAATAACAACCAAGAATAGATAGAAGATTGCGAACACTGTGTTGCAGAAGTCAACTGTTATATATTTATACTAGGAATTCTCAATTCTATACAAGATACACAAAACGACAAAAACAGTAACAAAAAAAATAGATTTGGTAGTGAATTACACACGTGGTTCCATTCTCATAGCCACATATGGAGTTTCTTTTGAAGAACTGGAAAATTCTGCCTATACCAGATTAATTTGTCGCTATTTTTCCCAGCCTTATAATTTAAGATAAAGGGAGATAAATCTTTGAATACCTTCACTTATTTCTGATTTCTTTTTTCGATTCTCTGTTTTTATACCTTCCACGTTTTCTATATGCTTACTTCTTGACATTTCCCGTTTCTTCTCTCATTCAACTTTTAGTTTCTTATGCTATGTTGTTTGTGTCTGAAGATTGTGCTATGTTACACATGTTATAATTCATTATTTGGCATTTTCTCAGCGCAAGAAACTATTTGTAGCACATGAAAACGTATTGTGTTTATCAAATAATATTTATCTCTCACCACATGGAGAACTTTCAGGGAACAGTAGATTATATATGTGTGTTTGTGTGTGTGTGTGTGTGTGTGTGTGTGCATGTATATAATGACTGTTTGTATAAATGAGTATACACTCTGTATCTAAAATCGTTCATACTTAATCAGTTGTATGGCTGCAATTAGAAAAGCTACTTGATTAGCTTAGCTGAATCTCACATGAATCATACTACATATGATATATATCATTATGTTTAGCACCTCCTAAGCACGTGTTTTTCTTGTGTGCGAGATGGGAATCAGAAATCATTGTAATAAAGAAGTATCTTTCTCTTTGACGCATACAAATTGTATCAATCCCCTTCGTAGCTGCTAGCTATACTTTTATAGTTTATAGAGTTTACGATCGTTATTAATAACTCACTCTATATCAGCATTGCAAACATCTGCAGACTACACATATATACATATATGCGTACACACACACACACACACAATGTATGTATTGATATAGGCATATATGTATGGACTGTATATAACCATGTGTTGATTAACGAATTCCAGGTGTCACGTAAGGTAAGAGAATACTTGAATGCTTTGGTGATATGAATTCGAACCCTGCCATGAATCTCTCCGAATATTGGTGGCATCGTAGATTATATGAGTTAAACCAAAATTATATGGTAAAAGTGAAACAATATCGATATTATTATATAATACTGGTCAACAAATTTGAAACATGTTTCAAACACGTTTCTTAACGATTCTCGGAATAGTCGCCATATACACTTGTTTCATTTACTTAGTGTAGGATGATTGAAAGTTATTGAAGCGGAAACTTTATTTACCGCCCGGTATTTGTTGGTGCTTTTACTTAAATCAAAACACGAATCTCCTTGTCCGTTCTGAACTCAATTACTAAACCAATTATCTTGTATATTTCATTCCGGGGATTTTCACAAACTCAAGTGCAATTTCAAGAACGGTAATTATGAGATGTTTGTCGGAAACTCAAATACCCTAGCTTTCAGTTTATTTGGTTATCTTTGCATGAAGCATAATATGAATATTTAAAACCAAATTTGTTATTTTACATCTGAAGCAGTGTAGCATTACGATGTATTACAGTATTGAAGAAACTCAACTCAGTAGTATTATTTATCGTTTCTAGATTGTAGTTTTCTCTTATTAGCTTCGTTTATTGTCTTCTTAATTAAATAACAACGCCTTGTTGAAGTTAATGCCGTCCTATAGATCCCATTTATCTCGGACCTCAAAAGCATCTAACTCTTATTTAACGTAACGTATACCACATATATTCCTACATACTTGAATTTTAGTAATCATATAACCATAGTTTTACAGTCATCACAGCTATAAAAGCACTGGCATGAACATTAACTCACACCGCAAAATGTCCCTAGCTATCAGAGCTATATAACGAACATTATCAAGGACGAACAAAACACCCCCCGTCCAATGGGCGGTGCCGAGTTGTCAAACATTTAAACCAAATTTTCCCAAAACAACTTGTCCAACCGTCCCATAGGCCTCCCCTTTGAGAAACACTGATTTAACCTAAATTTGAGACACCAGCAAAGGAAGAGATAAAGATAGTTTTTTCTTTTCTAAAGAAAAACGATTTTATTCACACAAATATGCAACCGAAGAGTTTAAAGTATCAGTAATGATAAGGCTGTTGACTGGGAGAACACAATCGTGGTTTAAACAGTAAGCTTGGCAGGAAAGAAACGTGCCTTTAAGCAGTACAAAAACAACAAAAAATGGAAGGTGCACTTATGTACAGGTTGACGGAAGAAAAGCAGGAGAAAAACGGCTTTATCGATCGCATTCTTACATGGAATCGATTTTTGTAATTTTTTCAAGATTTATACACGCCCCGATACCGTCGGTATCTACATATCAAATTTGAGCGCAATCGGATGGAGGATGCCCGAGATCCTAGAAGACACACACATACACACACACAGAACGGAGTTTATATAAGAGATTAACTAAGCAGAGCCGGTCGTGCTTTGAATTAAGGAAGTGAAAGTTTCAATTCTTATATATCTATACTAAACTGTTCCTCATTTACTCTTTTACTCTTTTACTTGTTTCAGTCATTTGACTGCGGCCATGCTGGAGCACCGCCTTTAGTCGAACAAATCGACCTCGGGACTCATTCTTTGTAAGCCTAGTACTTATTCTATCGGACTCTTTTTGCCGAACCGCTAAGTGACGGGGACGTAAACACACCACCATCGGTTGTCAAGCAATGCTAGGGGGACAAACACAGACACACAAACACACACATATATATATATATATATATATATATATATATATATATATTATATATATATATATATATATACATATATATACGACAGGCTTCTTTCAGTTTCCGTCTACCAAATCCACTCACAAGGCATTGGTCGGCCCGGGGCTATAG
>NW_021829636.1:7500-17500 GCF_006345805.1 Octopus sinensis | reverse complement strand
CAACTTCACGGCAGGAGGTGCAGATGAGGGCAGCTGCATCGAACTCTCTCATGCATCAGATGGCGTTTGCTAAAAAGCATCCGTGAGGTAAACCCGTGTGGCAAACCAAATGGCGGTGCCCCAGCATGGCCACAGCTCATTAGCTGAAACTGGAAAAATCAAAATCAAAATCAAAATCAAAAATCATATATATATATATATATATATATATGTGTGTGTGTGGGGTGTGTGTATGAAATATGATTATATATATACATATACATTTTGATTTGAAAACCCCACTAGAATGGGAGAAAACGCTAATGATCTAAGTGATATGATATATATGTAAAAAATGTAATATATAAAGAAATATCTGTAAATATAACCATCCGATCATCTGATTACCTCATTTCTTCTAATATATATATATATATAATATATATATATTATATAATATATATATATATATATAACACGCACACACATATATATTCATATGTACACCCACAAACACACGTACATATATAGGCATGAATGTATGTATGTATGTTATTGTATTTTTCATTTCCGTGGAGTCAGTTGCCTTGGTACTCTGATTTTATGCCTGCAGTCTCACAACGTTTTGGGGCAGTTGACTTGTAACTTGACAGAAAACCACTTGCACCGACTGGTGGAAAAAAATTAGCGATGAATTGAGTCGATCAACATAAAAAATTAAACGGATGCATGTGTGTATATATATATATATATATATATATTCTTTTATTCTTTACTTGTTTCAGTCATTTGACAGCGGCCATGCTGGAGCACCACCTTTAGTAGAACAAATCGACTCCAGGACTCTGCATGACTTGTTCTTTGTAGGGACTTATTCAATCGGTCTCTTTTTGTCGAACCGCCGTTTTGTGGGGGCGTAAACACACAAACCACGGTTGTCAAGCGATGGTGGGGAGAAAAACATAAACACACAAACATACATACTAACATACGCACGCACACTCAGGACAGGCTTCTTTCCGTTTCCGTCTACCAAATCCACTCACAAGCTTTGGTCTGTCGGAGGCTATAGTAGAAGACACTTGCCCAAGGTTCCACGCAAGTGGGAGTGAACCGGAACCATGTGTTTGGGAAGCAAGCTTCTTACCATACAGCTACGCCTGCACCTAATATAATATATATATTATATATTATATAATATATATATATATATATATATATATATATATAGTGTGTGTGTGTGTGTGTGTATGTGTATGTGCGTGTATGTATGTCTGTATATATATATATATATATGTATATTAAAGTCCAGTGACATCCATAAGTATATACATTGGTAATCCGGGGGTAGTGCTGGTATGTTGATGAGGAGAGGTGCAGAAAGTTCAAGTTGAGGTAGGAGTAAATCCGAAGTGTAGGAGGATAAAACTAGTGCGACCACGTGAACGTATATTATATCGTTGAAATTTACTGCAAAACAAAAGATAAAGACAGGTGTGAAAACAACAAGCAAGTATAGGAGTTTGACGATCGGGAAGGTGAGAAAGTCTTTTAACTTAGAGGTCAGTCGTAATTGATCGCTAACTCAAAAAGTTTTTGTTATTCTCTCTCTGTTTATTTCCTCGTATACCTTTCTGTTGAAGAGCGTAGGCGCAAAACGTAAAATACTTTCTCACCTTCCCGAGCGTCAAACTAATACACCTGCTTGTCGTTTATACACTTGTCTCGATCTTTGTTTTTTCTCTAATTTTCAAATATATATATATGAGAATATTACTTATATATAATATATATATATATATATATATATATATATATATATATAAATCCCAAGTAATTTAAATAATATATATATATATATATATTTTTTAACCCCACGCTGTGGGAAAGGGGAGAGCAGAAATTCTTCGCTTGCATATTTGAGTTTGCTGGCACTGTTAGTTTCGAGCAGATCTTCAGAAGCGATAAGAAGCCGAAAGGGTATGCTCCCACTTTCAGTGTTTTCAAATCCAAACCAAGGAGTTCTGAGCTGATGATAGAAATGTCGAGTTGACTAATCTTGAAACGTACGTTCTCAAATAACCTTTGCATTTGATTTTTTAATGTCTTTACCCCCATACTTTCGTGAGTTGAATGAGCAAACACTATATGAGAGAGGTTTTCTTTAAGTATTAGAAATAGTTTTAAAAAAGTTTTTTTTAGCTACTATTTCTAATGAGTTCAGTATGCGGCAAAGTAATTTATTTTACTAAGCCCTTTTATATATGTAATAATTTGAATTCGCCTTAAATGGTCCCTTTGCATACTGAATACTTGGTGAAATTGATTAATAATTAATTAATTTTACCCTCAATTGTTGAAATTATATATATATATATATTATATTATAATATATATCTATATATATTATATAATATATATATATTATATTAATTACTTGGATTTATTCCCTAATATTTTATTATATTAGATAATATAATATATATATATATAGAAGGAATTACAACCGTGTTTCGTAGTCTGCTACCACAACAGCTCCTTTATAGGATCCAGTTAGCTCAAGACATCATCAGGAGGAACCACGTTCGGTTTCGGCCCCTACTCCTCTACCGTTTTGACGTGGCGGGGCCCCCCTTTCGGAGGTGTCTTCAGCTCTGGTGTTGGGTGCATGTCTTCTTTCTTCTTCTTTCTTATGTTCCCTGGCCTCTTCGATGTATCGGCAGCTAGTGTGAAGGCTGACTAATGAAGGCGCGAAGTTTTAGCCCCCGTTTTTTCTAAACGACCGTCACCTGTCAGTCAGTTTGTCTCACCTAATGATGTTATTTCCCGTCGGCGTGTTTATGACTTTGAAGCCATTTTCGGTCTTCCCGCTTCAGCCATATATAGAGAATATTACGTATATATATATATATATATATCTATTATAAGTATATTCTCATATATATAGATATATATATATATATATATATATAAGAATATTATCTAATAATTTACAATAATATCAGAGGCTAGTAGAAGTAAAAGAACCATAAAGGCAAAATTATCAGTTAATAATGAAGGGTACTAGTAAAAGCACCAGCATGCTAAAGACAGCAGTCAAAACGACTCAAAACCACAGTTACCACAAGTACTTACAATTTTACAGACCGTTCTGTCGTTTCGCCCTCGTGTATAAGTGATAACGGTGGTTTTGAACCGTTTGACTGCTACCTGTAGCATGCTGGTGCTATAAGTAGTAGTACACACCGTTATCAATATATATATATGTTGCTATGTGAGTGAAAAAGCACCATAGTAATTTGGTTATGAATAAATATGCAAATATGAATACGGTAATCATATCGACATGATTAATGAATGTATAAATAGGTTTCTTGCGAATGGAATAATATTAAGTTAAATTATAAGAATATAACAAATCGCATGCTTCAGAAGGAAGTATCTAGATAAAAATGGTAGACTATTTCTGAGGAGATTTAACAATGATGAATAGTCAAAAGCGAGGAGTTCACCCCTCGGTTCTGACTATCGGAAATCTAGTGGTGTGTTCGACTGAAGGAAGTGTCTGCTTTTTGTTTATAATTTTATGAAAGAAACCAACTACGAACTGCATATCCACGTTCAAATTTGGCAGAAGGCATAACAATGGATGTATATTATTTGGATTTTCACTGTTCTGCGTGCACACCAGGAATTAATTTGACAAAGTTCAGCATGTATCAACAAAGGGTTTATCCTCAGATATCCACAAACGAGCAGGTAATCTATGTAGATTCATTGATCTGAGGTAAGCTGTCATCGAGGAGTCGAGGAGTCAGACAATACAATCGAAACACCGCAGTGTTTCCCCTCCCCTTACATCAATGAATTATGCGTGTTATGAACATACAGCTTCTAAAGCAGGGAGATGTCCTCCGATGACGAAAAACGACATTGATCAGCCTATTGATGTTCGATTGGAGGCGCAATGGCCCAGTAGTTAGAGCAGCGGACTCGCGGTCATAGGATTGCGGTTTCGATTTCCAGACCGGGCGTTGTGAGTGTTTATTGAGCGAAAACACCTAAAGCTCCACGAGGCTCCGGCAGGGGATGGTGGTGATCCCTGCTGTACTCTTTCAGCACAACTTTCTCTCACTCTTACTTCCTGTTTCTGTTGTGCCTGTATTTCAAAGGGCCGGCCTTGTCACATCCTGTGTCACGCTGAATATCCCCGAGAACTACGTTAAGGGTACACGTGTCTGTGGAGTGCTCAGCCACTTACACGTTAATTTCACGAGCAGGCTGTTCCGTTGATTCGGATCAACCGGAACCCTCGTCGTCGTAACCGACGGAGTGCTTCCTGTCTGATGTTCGACTTTTCCAGAATGTCTTGAGAATGAACCAATACATTATTTTCTTATTCTTTTTATTTTTGTTCTCTCAGTTTTCTGAACATTTTTATCAACGTACCCAGCCTTTACATTTTGACCACGTTCATGGTGAGGTAACCGGAAATTTTTTGTAATTTTTATGTAACAGAGCGAAAGACTGTGAGAAACATCTTGAAGTTCTTTTAGTATAGTTTCTGAACTCATCTTCACTTTTCAACCTCATTAGACTTTTACGCTACATAATTTTTAAAGAGATTACCGTTCTTAAAACAGCAACAGATTATGTTTTCTAGTATTTTCTTCGTATTTAGTGAGATTATTTTCGATTTGCTATACCTTAATGATCCAATTTTCTGTAAGTTTGACACGTTCGAATAAAGATTTCTTCTCTTCGTTCTGAAGACAAGAATAATTTTTGAGAACTTACTTCTTCGATGGAAACATGCCAACAGGAATGGATAAACATAGTAATGCAAAAATTTCTTCCA
This sequence comes from Octopus sinensis, assembly GCF_006345805.1. NCBI lineage: Eukaryota > Metazoa > Mollusca > Cephalopoda > Octopoda > Octopodidae > Octopus > Octopus sinensis. The sequence goes on along the minus strand of NW_021829636.1, from coordinate 12,663 downwards.
GATTTTGTTATTTTAGTACTTTGCTCGTGTTTACAGAACTTTCAATGTCTTATTAACTAAATTATATTTTTAAAATATTATATATAGGCGCAGGAGTGGCTGTGTGGTAAGTAGCTTGCTAACCAACCACATGGTTCCGGGTTCAGTCCCACTGCGTGGAATCTTGGGCAAGTGTCTTTTGCTATAGCCCCGGGCCGACCAATGTGAGTGGATTTGGTAGACGGACGGAAACTGAAAGAAGCCTGTCGTATATATGTATATATATATGTGTGTGTATATGTTTGTGTGTCAGTGTTTGTCCCCCTAGCATTGCTTGACAACCGATGCTGGTGTGTCTACGTCCCTGTAACTTAGCTGTTCGGCTTATAGAGACCGATAGAATAAGTACTAGGCTTACAAAGAATAAGTCCCGGGGACGATTTGCTCGACTAAAGGCGGTGCTCCAACATGGCCGCAGTCAAATGACTGAAACAAGTAAAAGAGTAAAGAGAGAGAGAGTATATATTGAAAATATGTATATTTATATATCTTTATCATTATGATTATGTGAGTGGATTTGGTATACCAAAACTGAAAGAAGCCCGTCGTACATATATATATATATATATATATATATATATATATATATATATATATATATATATATTATATATATATAACGGGAAGCTTTATGAAAATAAACATAAGACGAAGGCAGGTGGAATACAAACAAACAATTGTATTAGTGTGTGTTGTGTGTGTGTGTGTGTGTGTGTGTGTGTATGTATGTATGTATGTATGTACGTACGTATGTACGTATGTATGTATGTATGTATGTATGTATGCGTGTGTGTATACGTTTGGGTGTCTGTGCTTGTCCCCCCTAACATAGCTTGACAACCGATACTGTTGTGTTTACGTCCCCGAAACTTAGCGGTTCGGCAAAATATACTGATAGAATAAGTACTAGGCTTACAAAGAATAAGTCCTGGGGTGGATTTGCTCGACTAAAGGCGGTGCTCCAGCATGGCAACAGTCAAACACCTGAAACAAGTAAAAGAGTAAAAGAGTAATGAATTTTAAAAATTAGATATTATTCTTGAACAATGAAAATTTTATCAAAATATCAAAAAGTTGAGATTGGTTCAGCAAGTTTGATTTAAGCAAAAGCGATGGAATAATGAATTAATTATTACATAATATTAATTCATGCATATTTTATTCCTAATGTCGTCTTTTCAAAAACAGGCACTTATACATACATACATACATAAATACATATGTAAATGAATGTGGATTTCATGTTGTTTAAGCGTCTATAAGATGTATGCATACATAGATACACATACACGTACATACATGCGTAATACATACATGTATACGTACATACATACGTACATACATACGTACATGCATACGTACATACATATACATATGTACGTACAAACATACGTACATACACACGTAAGTATGTATTATATACAAATATGTGTGTGTATCTGCGTGTGTATCTGCGTGTGTATCCGAGGGTGTGTGTTTACGTGTGTTTGTATGTGTGGCTGCGTATGTACAAGTGTGTATTATTGTTATTTTGTTTCTTGTTATTTCGCTGAAATGAAAGATACAAAATTCCTTAACGTTCCATCTCCCAGTTAAGAGATCTAAGGACATTCGTTCTACAATGTATAACACCAAACTATGTCCTTCCTCTGTTATTTTCCTGTTACTCTCTCTTTTTCTCTTTTCTCTTTTACTTGTTTCAGTCATTTGACTGCGGCCATGCTGGAGCACCGCCTTTTAATCGAGCAACTCGACCCCGGGACTTGTTCTTTTTGTAAGCCCAGTACTTATTCTATCGGTCTCTTTTGCCGAACCGCTAAGTAACGGGGACATAAACACACCAGCATAAACACAGACACACAAAAAAACACACATACATACATATATATATATATACATATATACGACAGGCTTCTTTCAGTTTCCGTCTACCAAATCCACTCACAAGGCATTGGTCGGCCCGGGGCTATAGCAGAAGACATTTGCCCAAGATTTCACGCAGTGGGACTGAACCCGGAACCATGTGGTTGGTTAGCAAGCTACTTACCACACAGCCACTCCTGCGCCTATATTTACTGACGAAATAAATGTAATTTCTTCCAATTCTGAACTTCCAGTCATTATAAAATTATACAGTGAATTTTATATGTAAATTTGAAGCGTTGACGTACCGTTGATGTTCTAGTGATATGATGAGATAGCTTTCTTTCTTTGCATTCATTTCCAAATACGTAATTGTAATGTGTAATGCTGAGCAGACATATTAATTCAAAGTTCTACGTATCATTTCTAGCAGACTGAAATTAATTTTACAAGAAGTAAGTTACGAAACAGCGCTAATCATACAGAAGTTATGTGTTTAGATAAATCTACCGTATTTCCCGGCGTCGAAGGCGCTTCTTCCTCGAGGACACGCCCTAAATTTGACAAGCAAAACACTGAAAAAAATTTAAAATAATAAAAATAAAATACGATCCCGACACTTCGGGTCTTGTTACCTTTAGAGATGCAATAAAAAAAATATAACTGTACGCCACTTAAAATGTCCCTAGCATTTATTTTGGCTGTTTGTCTAATACTTATTTGTGCTTATCCCTTACGTTGACTAAACGTGACTGCCTCCCGTTGTGACCCCACACTCGAGTCTGTAAAACTGAGAAAAGACTGCATTCACCTACCTTAGCAATTTGTTTTGTGGGACCGTTAGTACATGGTAGGGTATGTTTATGCCTACCGTTATGTACCCACTGTAATACTGAAATTATACTACGACAGTGTTGTATGCAGATGGGGTGGATAGGAAGATGCACCCCATACCCCCAAAACTTCTCAAATGTGACTGTTTTGTTTAAATATTTATGACAGAAAGCATATTTTTGTACCAGGGCAAGCAACTATTGTAAGGTTCAGTATAGAAATTAATTTTGCAGTATCTCTGAACATATTACCCTGTCATTTCATTGATCAGTTGCAAAGAATCGGACCTCAGACCCACCCCTATCACAAATTTCTGGATTCACTCCTGCACTATCATGCTCCAGTTCGACTATTCACTGTTCGGCTCAGCAGTCATTTTTATCTTCATGTGCTTCATCAGGAGGGTTCTTGGCCAATAAAGTCTCAGTTCAAGCAAGTGGATGGGGTTACCACTGTCGCAGTATTTTAAGATTTTGGTAATAATAGATGAGAATTATACAGTACTTTTTGGTCCCAGACAAAGAAAAAAACTAAACTCCACAATAAGAAAATTATTGTGAGAAATACGGAATAACATTTTATTGTACAGTTACACTTTGTAAAAATATCACATGAACATGACATCCTAAATAGAACAAAATGAAAACAAAATTTTAATAACAGTAAAATCTACATAATAAAAAAAAATTTCAATCATAAAATACTGGAAATATGTTGCTTATTGCTACCATTTATAGAAGTAAGACACAAACATGAAATTCCAAATAGAACAAAATAAATACAGAACCGAAATTAAAACCTGCAGTTGAAATATTACAAATAAGAAAACATATTTTAATTTTCAAATCCCGAAAATATTTTACGTAATTACCATTTGTAAAAATTGCACACAGACATGGAAAAACAAACGCTACAATTAAATTACGATGGAAAAAGATTAAAAAGTGTGCAAATGTTAAATGTATGAATATAAAGAAAATATTTCACTCTTCAAATGCTGAAAACTGACTGCAGTCATTCATATTCCAACAACCAGAAAAATCACCACGGTTGTCAATACTGTCCGAAGTGTCACTATCTTCAAACAGAATGTCACCTTCTGTGCCATCTAATGCCACATCTTATAAAATATTTTGCTATTACTTCAATTTTCACAGCATTCCATGATCTCAGAACTCACTCGCAAACTGAGCAATTGTTGACCTTTTCTGTTGGTATTAGATCATGGCCCGTTGCCTCTCATCCACTGATTCCACTCTTCTTTCATAAATGCCTTAAAAGGTCTGTTGATTGATACGTCCAGTGGTTGTAGTTGGCTAGTTAAACCACCAAGGATCACTGCCATTTACGTTTTCAATTTCTGCACCCTTTCTTTAATAGCCTTTGTTTTGTGGGCACAAAACTGGTAGTTTTTAAGGAGGCCACCGGAACGCCTCGTACAGACCGTATCTAGCCATAACTTCACTCCCTCTTCATTCATCCACTCCTCTTGGGAAACGTGAATATAAATTCCACGTTGAATTTTATCGTTTGGTTAAGTTTTCCTCTTGAAAATAAGCAGCGGTGGCAGTATTGTTCCATCACCACAACATAATAATACTGCAGTATAAAGGGTTTTCTCATGCCCAGATGTCTTTACAATTACGGTTGTGGAACCACTAACACCTACTGTTCTATTTGAAACTACATCAAACATTAGTGGCAAATCATCCGTGTTTCTGATCTGACCCAGTTCGTAGTCAATCTTTTTTCTTGCACTGATTATGAACCTGTGAAATTCGATTAATTTGATCTCATAATCTTCAGGCATTTTTCTTTTTTCTTGCTATTCTTGTGGTCATTCTTATTGCCAGTCTGTGTCTCTTCATAAATTTGTAACACCAGCTTGATGAACCACGAAAATCATCAAGACCTCGTGCTGCTGTCCTCACTTTTGATTCATTAATAATCCTTTTTATTGATACTGCCAAACCCGACCTACACTCCGCAGCTATCCACTCCTTCATCTGTTGCTGTAGTTCCAGCCACTTAGCTGCTGTCTTCATACAGGCTTCAACAGGTCCTCTTGTTTCTTCTTGTAGCAGATCATTTTCTCAGTTGGCGGCGCTCCAAAATGCCTCGCCGCAGCCATGTTGCCATGCTGTTTGGCGTATTCAATCACTTGTAGCTTGTAGCCGATTGTGTAAGAGTATCTTTTGCTTGAGGTTGCCATAATAACGGTTGCGCTAAAAATTCAAATTCTTCTGAAGTTGCTGATCCCGGTTTGAACTGGTTAAGACCATGGCTTTCAGAGATCAAGAAGGAAGCTTCTGTTGCTCTCTGAACACAACACGTTTCATAACAGAGAGTAAGTGATTACGACACTATTGTTATTAATATTTTCTTGCAAACCCTTTTGACATACCGTAGTTTTACTTCTTTCGTCAC
>NW_021829636.1:0-5000 GCF_006345805.1 Octopus sinensis | reverse complement strand
AATGATCTCGAATCGAAATGGAAGCTTTTCTTTAACTGTTGGATTGCACTTTTACTAGTGTACACACACAAAAATATAACACAAGAAATAAAACTCGATTTAGACTCATCACAATACATTTACAATACATTCACAATTTTGTTTTTGTTTTGGCAACCCCTACCATACTCACATGTTTATCTACTTCTTTATTTTCCTTGTTTTCCTTTCCGTATTTTGTCTTTTTTTCTACTTTGTCATGAAGTAAATAGAGTTAGTTAAACAAAGATGAAATATGAACATTTCCTTGGAGGACTCGGTCCATTTAAAATGTCAGATTAGCTGTACAGCCTAATGAAACGTTTCTCAATAAATATCAGATAGATCTGCCTGAGGCTAGTTACAGCGTTGGAAGTTATTTTTATATTAAGTGGTCAGAATGAATGGGAACTTATTGTAACTGCCCATAGATTGGCTTTTGAGTCAAAGGTAGAATATGAACCATGGATATTTCATCCCGAGTTCAACTTCGCATGTAGGCCGTAGGCCCGTGTTGTTTCGTTTGTGGAGTCTCGATCAATCGTCAGCGACCGGATTTATTTCTAGTCTGTCGAGAATCTCTTTCATTGGTTTTATTGTCTGGCACAGCTCATTTTTTTTACTAAGATCAGTCTGAATCCCGAGTATTAGAAAATCCTACTGCATGGGGTGCACAAATGTGCCTTAAATAGGTCTGGTTTATTTCAATGAATACAATACAGGATATCATACCGCAATTTCAAGATATCCTGATATCGTGAACCCATGTCATTTTGAGCGATCTATGCATATAAAAAATAAACAAGCCTGAATACACGAAGCGCATACCATCATCACCGTCATCATCATCATCACCATCATCACCATCACCATCATCATCATCATCATCATCATCATCATCATCGTCATCATCACCACCATCATCATCATCATCATCATCATCATCATCATCATCGTCAGCAGCAGCAGCAGCAGCAGCAGCAGCAGCAGCATCATCATCATCAACATCATCATCGTCATCGTCGTCATCATCATGACTTTTATTATAATTGTTGTTGCTGTTATTGTTGCCGTGGTTATTGTTGTTGTTATTATTAATCATGAAGGCGTCGAGTGGGCAAAATCGTTGCTGCACCAAAGAAACATGCTCTCAGCGGCATTTCGTCCGTTTTTACGTCGTGAGTTCAAATTCCGCCGAGGTTGACTTTGTCTTTCATTCTTTTTGGAATCGATAAAATAAGCACCAGCTGATTACCGGGGTCGGTGAAATCGACATACCCCCTCCCCACAAAACTGCAGGCCTTGCGTCTATAGTACAATGGATTATCATTATTCTAGTAATATTAAGGTGGCAAACTGGCAGAAACGTTAGCATGCCGGGCGAAATGCTTATGGTATTTTGTCTGCCGCTACGTTCTGAGTTCAAATTCCGACGAGGTTGACTTTGCCCTTCATCCTTTCGGAGTCGACAAATTAAGTACTAGTTACGCACTGGGGAAGATGTAATCGACTTAATACCTATGTCTGTCCTTGTTTGTCCCCTCTGTGTTTAGCCCCTTGTGGGTAATAAAGAAATAGGTATTTTGTCTGTCTTTTCTTTCTGAGTTCAAATTCCGCCGAGATTGACTTTGCCTTTCATCCTTCTAGAATCGAGAAAATAAGTACTAATTCAATACTAGGGGCTATATAATCGATTTAGCCCCCACCCCAAAAGTGCAGGGTTTGTGCGAGTTCAAATTCTGCCGTGATCCATTTTGCCTTTCATCTTTTCGGAGTCGAAGAAATAAGTACCTGTCGAGCACTGGGTCGACGCAATCGACTGTACCCCGCCTCCAAAACTTCTGGTCTTCTGCGTTAATGTAGAAAGCAAGATTACTGCCAGCACAGAAGAACCATTTTTTGAAGATGTTCATAGGATTTGGCACACAATTTTGATAAGATATGAGGGTATCAAATACAAATTATATTTCGTGAGCGTAATTGGATTCTAATAAACGATTATTGTCAGCGATTATGGTCCCACCTGTTTTAAGATTTCTTATCTTGCTCCATCTTAATGCATACCCTGCACAACACCAGAGAAACATTTTGTTTAACACTAGTTAATATCTCTGATAAAATCAGATAGATATTTTACTAAAGGCGTAACGCTTATTAGGACCCGGTATTCTTTGATATGTAAAATCACATTTTTTGATGCTGTTGTCCGCTCTTTAAGACAATATGGTGTGACGGAGGAAATTTGATGAAATTTCAAGCAGCTATAGCGACAGATTAGCATAATGCAATTTCGAGTCTGATAGCAAGAATCATATCTTTTATGCACTAGGAGAATTGAAAATATAACAGATTATCCCACTCTGTGGAACCTTTCATGGTCCACCATTTTCAGAATGGAGATAGCATCAGCATCTTAAATATTTTGAGACATTTCGCCTGACCAATCATCATCAATAGTCAATTAATACTTGGACATTACTATCACAAATTCTAGGATATATACGAGGGCCAGTTACTCATTTTCCAAAGAGTATAATTGACGGAAATCACAACATTCTGATACCCTTTCCGGGAATCGAAAACCCTTAGGGCCATGAGTCCAATACCGTAACAACCAAGAGGCCATGCGCTTTTTCAACACTGATTTAACTACAGCAGAGAGTTAAGTGTCACTGTCTTAGGTTTCTCTTCTTTCTCGCTCTCAGCCAGGGAATTTAGGTGGCAATCAAATGTCATCGTCTGACTGATGATTTTAATGATTTAGAAAAGGAAAAGGCAACGAAAGTTTCCGTGGGAAAATGAACAACAATTACGATTTAAGATATTGTTTCATACTCCTGTCTCTATAAATTAGATTAAGAAGACATCTCAGTGTTACCAAAACGAGAAATTCAATGCTAATCATTAGAGGAATTCCAAAGAAGAAAACCATTCATGTGTTTAGCACGAAAGAAGTTGTCATCAAAGCTAACACTTCTTTGAGTAGCATTAGCAGAGATGTACATCATGTCACTAGACATCTCACGCAATAAGATAATTTGAAGCTCATGGGAGGCGTGGTGTACGTAAAAGGAAATCTACGTTAAGACTCATTGACAAGTCAAGTTACGATTTCTTAGTTACAAATACTCCATGGACAAGCTCTGAAGGAGATCAGACTTGTTGGCTTTGATATACTTCATTGTTAGTGGTTGTGAAAGATTGACGGATTGGTGTCGTACGATGAGATGGCGGAGGAGATATGAAATAAGGGAAGAAAGACATAAAACAAAATGAAAAGAACATTTATATATATATATATATATAAATATATATATATATATATATATATAATAATATATATTATATATATATATACATATATATATTACATTATGTAAACAAGTCAATTGCGATAAAATATATAATACATATATATATACATACATATATCTGTATATATATATATATATATATATATACAATATATACGTTATATATACATATATACATATATATGTATATACTATAATATACAATATATACGTATATATATACACATATATACATATATATATGTGTAGTATATATATATACACACATATATACACATATATACATATATATGTATATATATATATACAATATAACGTATATATATATATACATATTATATATAATGTATGTACATATATGTATATGCATCTATATATATATATATGTGTGTGTCTGTGTGTGCGTGTGTGTGTGCGGCTGTGTGTATGTATGTATAAATATCCAAGTAAGAACAATCTTTTCGTGCATTGGTACAGAACTTTATTTTTAGGAGAATACTCGATCGAATCGATCATCGGTATGACTAATGATGCAATCATTTTTTTTTTTTAATCATCACCAGTTTCTAACTCATGACTGTTCCATACTATTTTCGGCGTCTCTTCCAACTCAAGGAAAAAAAATCCTAATGATAATGTAATGAGACCTAATAAAACATTTACTATGCTCTAGTTTCCATCGCCTTGTACAACACTAAAATGCTTTTTTCCGTGAACTTAAGAAAAAGCATAAATATTAAGCGTCACATATTCGTCACATCTATCTATCTATATATATATATATATATATTATATATATATATGCAGCGTTCTCAGAATTCCAGATTGGCATGTGTGTAATGTACCATGCGTGTGTATATGTATGTGTGTGCACGTATTTACGTACGTATATACATACACATATGTGTGTATATGTAAACACATGCACACATACATATATACACGCATGGTTGTATAGATACATATACACATACCAATCTGTAATACGTAACTGATTTCTTATACCTACATATATATACATATTTATATATAATATATTGTGTATATATGTATATATTTATATATATATATATATAATATATATATATATGTTTAATATAGATATATATATATATATATATATATATAATATTATATAATACATATATATATATATGTATTTATATATATATATATATGTGTATATGTATATCTATATATATACATATACGCATATATATTGCATATATGTGTATTACATACATACACATGTGTATGCATCTATACACCCACACACAAGCACAAACCCACATGTGTAATTATACCTTTCTATATGTTGTTTGTTTGCGTGTGTTCGTTTGCGCGCATGCGTGATTGTCCATTTCTGTGTGAAACTAGTAATAGACATACATGCATACCATACATACATAAATATATATATATATATATATATATATATATATATATATATATCTATATATATCTATATATAGTCCGTATATGGCGAAAAAGAAAAGGAGATAAACAGAACAATGAGGATGGGTTGACGATGAAAGTGCAAGATTGTCGAGGAGAAGAATTCCTAAAGATGATGTTTGTGATGCTGTCCTGCTCTAAAAGAGACTGGAATGAGGAAACGGAAAATGAGAGACGAGGAAAACCGAAATAGTTCAAAGGAATAAGCAAAGG
>NW_021829635.1:35000-45274 GCF_006345805.1 Octopus sinensis | reverse complement strand
TTTTCGGCTTCGCGTGCCGTTGCTTTTCCAAACCTTATACCATAACACCCTCCAGAGTTTCAGTCCCTACTTCTCTGATTTCTCTATTGATGTTCTCCTTCAGTTGCACCCAGGTCTCCGGTTTGTTCACGTAAACCCTCTCTTTCAGTTATCTCCACCAGAAAATCGGGCTAGTCAAGTCTGGCAAACATGAAGGCAAGCTGAATTACCGTAGTGGGAGATTATCTCTCTCCAAAGCACTGCCGTAGCAACGGCATGGTTTTTTCTTGTGATATGGCAGTTGCACCATCTTGCTGGAATCATGTGCGAGGTCTACTTTGAATGGCTGGGCGCAAAAAGGTCTCAATCATGGATACATGAAAGAGAGGGCATACTTCAACAAACCGGATACCCTAGTGCAACTGAAGGAGAACATCAATAGAGAAATCAGAGATGTGTGGTCTAAAATTATTTAGGGTGTTATGGTGCAAGTTTTAGAAAAAGCACAGGCGTGCGAAGCCTAAAATGGCTGCCATTTAGCACGCCGGATGAATTGCTTAGTGATAATTTCGTCTGCCGCTACTTTCTGAGCTGAAATTCCGCCGAGGTCGACTTTACTCTTCATCTTTGTGGGTCGATAAATAAGTACCAGTTACACACTGGGGTCGATATAAGCGACTTCAGCCCCTCACTAAAGGCGGTGCTCTAGCAGGGCCCGCAGTCAAATTAATGAAACAAGTAATAATAGAATATATATGACGGACTTCTTTCACTTGCCGTCTACCAAATCCATTCCCAAGGCTTTGGTTGGCCCGAGGCTATTGTAGAAGGAACTCGTACAAGGGCTGTCACGCAGAGGACTAAACCCGGAAATATTGTAGTTGGGAAGCGAGTTTCTTACCGCATATCTACGCCTGCGCCTATATATATACATGCAGATGTATATATGTACAATATATGCATGTAATATATGTACAATATATGCATGTATATATATATGTGTGTACAAAATATATATTTAGAATATTTATATATACATATATATATATATTTATAATTTATAGATGTATATATTTATGTACACTACACACATACATATATATATATACAATTTATATATATATGTATATATATATTATACATACATACATACATGCATACATATATATATATATATATATATAAAATTTTGCATATGTAACGTTTTCAAAAATGGTATGATTTAAATATATTACGCCTTCTTCTCTTCTTCTTCTTCTTCTTTTCTTTTCTTCTTCTTCTTCTTCTTATTCTTCTCTTCTTCTTCTTTTCTTTTCTTCTTTTTTCTCTTCTTCTTCTTCTTCTTCTTTCTTCTTCTCTTTTCTTCTTTCTTCTTCTTCTCTTCTTTTCTTCTTTTCTTTTCTTCTTCTTCTTTTTCTTCTTCTTCTTCTTCATCGTCTCTCCTCCATATCTTTGTTCTTTTTCTTTTCTTTGCTTTTTTCAAAATTTTCTATAGCAATACCGTGGAACATTGAAAGCAGAAACGGCTGTTAGAGATAAAGTGTGTATATTAAAAAGTAATAATCGATGTTAGTCGATTGTTGTTGATCAATATTTCCCCATTTTTTGTTTATTTCAAATTTGATTCCTGATAAACTCATATTTATCTTTGTCATTGCTTGTATCTTATGAGCATAATATACTTCCATATGTATGGCCAGGGTTAACATAGGTAATTATACCGGTAGCAAAACGGATATTTTTACCCTTAGGCTGTTATTCCAACCTCTAATACTACTAACTTATATATATATATATATATCATATATATATTTAATATATACTATATATATATATATTATATATATAATAATATATAATTATATATTATATATATATATATATATATATATAATATATATATATATATATATAATATATATATTATATATATATATATATATTATATATTATATATATATATATATAATATATTATATAATACATATATGTGGAGGCGCAATGGCCCAGTGGTTAAGGCAGCGGACTCGCGTTTCGATTCCCAGACCGGGCGTTATGTGTGTTTATTGAGCGAAAACACCTAAAAGCTCCACGACGCTCCGGCAGGGGGTGGTGATCCCTGCTGTACCCTTTCACCACACTTTCTCACACCTTATTAATAAATACAGACCACTTCTTAACACATCCCCCTAACACGAACCCACAACAAACACACACCTGCACACACCCTACACAAACTTTTACCCAGATATTAACACCATGACACACGCAAATATATGGTTCCACACATACACATAATTTGATACGGGTGCAAAACATCCAACACTATTTTTTGGAAATGACTGTAAATATTGACTTCACAAACACGTGGCTTTTCCCAATAGAGGCACAAGGCCAGCAGAACTATAAATATTGAAAATTGTACCCACACACGCACACATATATACACGCGCGCGCCCCAACATACATATAAACACACACACACGCGCACACATACATACATATAGCTCTTCCTGTCCTAAACGAACTTACTTATCCAGCTCAAATTCAGTCAAGCGGAAAATACACTCCTTAACTACGCGCTAAAAAGCTATTTAAAATATCCACATGACGTCTACTGACCAGCCTGAACAATAAGAATTTTCAACAACGCTATTTTCGAAAACTCCATACACCACTCACACCAACATTCATTCTAAACATTCACGTGACCTCTCTATTATGACCACATCCACGTGACCTCTTTATTATGACCAATAAGAAATTTTAGGCGCGACACTAGCCAAATTTCAACATCTCTGGAGCCTATTTTCTTACCCCAACACCAACTTCCATTCGAACATTCACGTGACCCCTTTATAATGACCAATCAAAATTGTATTGCCCATTGTCCACAAGAAATTTTAGGCGCGAAACAAGCAAATCTTAAAAAACTCTGGAGCCTTTTCCACATATAAGAGACAGCAAACAACATAAAGTCAGATAAGAGAAAAAATCTATCAGAAAGGAACTCTATCACTCTTAAAAAATATCTTTTGATAAGCATAACAAATGCGCAACCGGTAAAAAGAACTTTCACCTAATTAAATACACTCTCCCTTACTTAAATTTTGTCAGCATTTTCTTCCTTATTCTTATAATATATATATTATTATATATATATTTATATATATATATATATGTATATATATATATATGTATATATATATATATATATATATATATATATATATATATATCTATATTATATATATATATATAAATCTATATATATATATATATATACATATATATATATATATATATATATATATATATATATATATATATGATAGATAGATAGATAGATATAGATAGATAGATAGATAGATAGATAGATAGATAGACAGACAGATAGATAGATAGATAGATAGATAGATAGATAGATAGATAGATAGATAGATAAATAGATAGATAGAGAGAGAGATAGGTAGATATATATTTCCTACTGTCTAAAAATATCTAAGACCGCAAACATTTCTATACACATTTTTCTTAGATTTCAATATTCCGTTATTATTATTAACCCACAGACTGGAAGACGTTAAGGTATCTAGTGCACAGTCTATTAGACAACGGTCGACAAAATATTTCATAGAGTCATTGACTTACTGGATGTTACTACACACACACACTCACATACACACACATACACACAAACACAACACACACACACAGAGATATAACATGTTATAATTTATTACACGCAAATTTATACGCACACACACGTGCCCCCCCCACACACATAGAGACACAGATATATCAAGATGATTTATACATGAATATTTTTACATTAATATTTTTATGAGCATAATCATATGAATATATTTTTGATATGAATATTTTCACATGTATATCTTGTAATATAATAGTTCTTTTTTTGTTGGGGCTGGTTGTTTCATATGATTATTTTTGGTTATATTTAGGAATAATTTTATATGAGTATATATCTATGCATTCATGCATTTATCCATACATATATGCATATGTGTGGGTTTGTGCCTATATATATATGTACGTGTATGTATGTGTATATTTATATATATGTAAATATTTTAAGAAGTGCATTTTTTGTAGACTTTTTTCTTTTTTTCACGTCTTTTTCCAATTATCTTTTGTGTTATCCTTATTGCTTAGATGAAAGATAAGCTACGAGAGAACGAGAGAGATAGCCTGATAGAACGTGAGTGATATAAAGTTAAATAGATAGCAAGATAGATAGATAGATAGATAGATAGATAGATAGATAGATAGATAGAAGATAGCAGAAGATAGATAGATAGATAGATAGATAGATGTAGATGGATAGTAGGTAGTAGGTATGTAGGTAGATAGATAGATGATAGATAGATAGATAGATAGATAGATAGATAGATAGATAGATAGATACATGGATGGATGGATGGATGGATGGAAGTGATATGACAAGGGAGAGAAATAGCTGAGGGGACGGAGAAACTGCAAAGTAAATTTAGCGAATGAGAGAAAGATTGAAACAACAGCGTTGCAGAGCGTAAATAAAGACAAAGAGCGAACGAGGAAGGCAGAGGAGAACGTGATAAACAGATACATATTTTATGACAATAATAATAAGATAAACAAAAATAGAAGCAGCAGCAGTAACACCACCAACAACGGCCACCATGAAAAACAACTACAACAATAGTATTATAACCACAGGCGGTCGTGGGCTGGAAAAAAATGCGTAGACTCTTCCTCGTTTAGGTTTTTTTTTTGTTTCTACTGTTTTTGTTTTTGTATGTTGTAAACAATATCTATAACAACAAAATATCCTCAGCAGCATTATCATAAAGTAGTTGGAACAATATTAACAACATCAGCGACAAACACACTACAAAAAAGAAAAAAAAAGAAATTCTTCAGTTAAAATAATAATAACCATGACAACAATGTCGGCGAACGCATCAACAATCACAACTATTACAACAGTAACAACAACAACAACAACAACAACAGCAACAACAACAACAACAACAACAACAACAACAACAACAACAACAACAACGGTAGTAAAAACAAACATATCAGTAACAGCAGTTGAAATAGCAGCAACAGTTACAACATTAACAAAAGCAACAACAAAAATAACAATAATAGCACAACAAAAATAATACAAACAACAACAATAGCAGCATCAACAAAGACTACAGGAGTAACAACGCCTCCAGTGACGAATTAGGAACTTTGTCAAAATACACAACAGTTTAAAAAAAACAAAACAAAAACAAAAAATGTTTTGTTTAGTTTTAAGTGGACGCGAATATTAGATGCTTTTAGAGGTGAAATATGGGAAGGTCAACATTCATACCTTTTCATATTGTAAATTAATAATAATAATAATAATAATAATAATAATGATGATAATAATAATAATAATAATAATAATAATAATAATAATAATAATAATAATTAACTAGCACTATGATCCGGCGTTGCCGGGTCATAGTACTAGTGCATGCATATACAGCTGCGTGCTAGCGCACATACACGCGAGTACTGTCCAAATCTCCGACCAATCACATACAGCTAGCTGGCATTCAATTGGCGTATCAAGTTTCGGGCATTTTGATTGGGTTTTGGATAGAAAATTCACCAAAAATCACTTCTACTGATTTTTTAATTGCTTTGCGGGGTGACTGGGGAAATGTAAAGATGTGCACGACCACCCTTGGACGGTTTTATATGACCATAGAAAGTGCGAGCCCTCTAACTGAAAAATTGTGGATTTCTATAAAGGACACACACGCAGACATTTTGCCGTTTATATATATAGAGATAATAATAATAACAATAATAATAATAATAATAATAATAATAATAATAATAATAATAATAATAATAATAATAATAATAATAATCATGATAATAATAATAAATACTCTGATACAATACCAAGTACTGGCTCTCATGGCTTGTGAGCTTAACAGATTGGAAGTGTTGCCATTTATATGTTTTGTCTTGGTGTAAAAGATGGGCTACAGCAAATATTCTGCTCAGTTCCACAGATCTGCTTGTCAGTTGTTTTACCTTAACCAGTTGAGCATGTCCCTTGGTGGATGATGATATATGCATGTCTGATCACGAGCATAAGTAGTGGGGTAGCATCGTAGCTACGTGTTGAGAGGAAATCTTTGGGGTTTGAATAATTCACTTCTGGAAATATAGGTGTTTCATTCACTATCCTTAAACAACCCTTATTCAGAGACCTTTTGAGCCGGATGGGCTACTCGACCTGAAGAAAATTCTAACTGAGCCCCACCTGCAAGGTCATGCGCTGTTTATCTTGTTATGAGATCACCATATCACGCACACATGGTTGTGATACATGTACTTGGTGTACCCTTATCAGACGGGTAGTCATGATGTGTATACTGGGCTTCGTATATTTTACCCCAGTGTCACTTTGATGGCATGCACTGCTCTCTCACTCGATAATATAATAATAATAATAATAATAATAATAATAATAATAATAATAATAATAATAATGAATTTGTATTTATTGACTGCCAATACAGTAGAGATTTATATAGAAAGGTGTAAACAATAAATATCAATAACAATTTGCAAAATTAAAAATTCCACCAAACAAATTCGCTAGTAAGGGTGGGGAATACCACTCAGGCGTATCCAAGGAACACCACATAAATCGAGCCGCGGTTTCAAATTTTGGCACAAGGCCGGCAATTTTAGGAGTTGAAGGTTTAGTCAATTGCATCGACGCCACTTTTTGAATAGCTCCTTATTTCATCGATATTGGAGAGATGAATGGCAAAGTTGACCTTGGAACCAAAACCCAATGTTCTAATGGACTCTGCCAGCTCAGTTTCTGCCGTAGGTTCAAGTGTCAATATTGATGGCTCCGGTCGGAGATCGAACTCATGTTTCAACTTGCTTCTTTTTACCATGTCACCTACTAAAGTATGGGCATGAAATATGAATTAGAAGAACAACAGCAACATTAGTTATAGTGATGATGTTGGTGGAAGTGATGGCGGTAACTATCAGTTTTGGGACGAAAACGATGAAAATGATAATAACGATAACAGGCAAAAACGAACAAAAAACAACAGCAATAAAAGGTAAAAATAAAAAAAAACTCCAAAGATTAAACAACAACAAAAACAACAACAACGTTTAATATAATTTTATGTCGATGACGGTGGTGATGATTATGATGCTGCTGATGTTGTTGCTCTTGGTGGTGGTGGTAGTGGTAATGATGATGATGATGATGATGAGGAGGAGGAGGAGGAGGAGGAGGAAGATGACGACGATAATGATGTTGATGACGATGATGATTATGGAAATGATGATGATGGTTGAGGTGGAGCTGGGGGTCGATGAGGATGACGGTGATGGTGGTGGAGGCGACGACAATGACGATGATGATGACGATGATGGTGGTGGATGTGATGGTGGCGGAGGTGATGGCGCTTTAATGTTTATGATGACGACGGCAGATTCCTCCAAAAATAACATAGTAGTATTAGTATTATTATTATCATTATTATTATTATTATTATTATTATTATTATTATTATTATTATTATTATTATTATTAGTAGTAGTAGTAGTAGTAGTAGTATAGAAGAAGAAGAAGGAGGAGGAGGAAGATCGAAGTAAAGATGAACAGAAAAAGAAAAAAAGATGAAGAGGAGACGAGAAGGAAAGCAAAAAAATATTAAGAACGACAGCAGCAACAACAAGAACTACCATAACATTAATAACAAAACAATACACTGCTACATCAAAAGTATTAACAAAAACAAACAAAAAAAAATCATTGAAAAACAGAGCAAAAGAAAAGAAAAAAGCAAATCAACAAAAAAATGAAAAAAGACCCAAAAATTAAAATGGTGGACAGTAATGAAGTCGGAGACGTAAACAAGAAATAATGTTAAAAATACAAACAAATAAAAAAAAACAAAAAAAAACAAAGCGAGACACGACGATATGTTGTTGTTGTTGTTGTTATTGCTGTTGTAGTTAGTGTTGTTGTTATGTTGATAAACTGAAAACATTTGCAAAGTAGAGAAAAGAGCAAAAAGAAAAAAGAAAAAAGAGGAAATAAAGAAATAACGATGATGGCGAAACGATGATAAAATTCACACAGTTCTACTACTACTACTACTACTACTACTACTACTACTACTACTACCACCACCCACCACCACCACCACTACTACTACTACTACTACTACTACTATACTACTACTACTACTACTACTACTACTACTATTATTACTGCCGGCCGCATATTCACACATACAACTGTACAGAAACACACGCACACACACACACACACACACACACAGACACACACACACACACACACAAACACTCACGCACACACACACATACAGACGCATGCTCACATATACTAACCCTACAACGTACAACATACACAATACACGACACACAACAATTGGCTACGTAATGAGTCTTCTCAGTAAATTTTCCGCTTCACTTCACTTCGACTTGGCTCGCTTCACTTAACCATGACTATCGTTATGTCAACTGCCCGACTGTGAGCAATTCTTGCCTTTTATTTTTTCTTCTGGATATAGTTGTTGTTGTTGTTGTTTGTTTGGTGGCGTTCTTTTATCTCATAATTTTTTCCCTTTCAATTGTTTTTGTATGTCTTTATAGTTTTTTTTGTACGATGTATTTTATATATCTATAGATTATTATTATTATTATTATTATTATTATTGTTGTTGTTATTGTTGCTGTTTCTTTTTTGCTTCGGCGGGAGGGAGCATCATCTTCAAAACCGATTGACTGCGTTAAGATATGATTGCAGAATTAAACTAGTCGCGTACACACACACACACGTATATATATTATCACATATTATATATATACTTACAAACACAGATATATATGTATATATTAATATATTTGTATACATACATACACATACATACATTATATTGTATATATATAATATATTATTTATATATATATATATATATATATATATATATATAATATATATATATATATATATATATATATATATATATAGGTAAAAGTTAATGTATAATATACATATACGTTTGTGTGTGTGCGTGCGCGTGCTTGTATCTATGTACTGAAAAATATACGTATGATGATGTGTATACATATATTCACACACGCACGAACACACACACGCACAAACAAACACACCACAAAGATTTCTCGCTGAGATTAGATCTCGCATTAAGAAATCCGCACTACCGCCACCACCACCACCACCACCACCACCCCCACCACCCACTACCATCACGTCTGCTATAATTGTTCTGAGTTTTGTTTTTTTGTGGCGTTTCCGATACGATCTATGGGAATTTTTTGATTGACTATGGAAGCGTAACTAAACATCTAGATTGTCTAGATGACGGAGATGTTTGCGTCGTTGTTTATTTTGCCAAAATATAATTTCTTTCTTCTTTTCTCTTATGCCGCATGATCCAGTAACGGTGGCTGCTAGAAGGAGGACTATATGACCTTAAGAGAAGAGACATCACTGATAAAACAATAGACAAGGCACAGTAACACAAAACAAAGCGAAACAAGGAGATAAAGATAAAAACTCAAATCTAAAACGTCAACTACAAAACATTAGATTCGAAAATACAAAGCAATGAGCAAATCAACTTTCAAAATGTGGTATTTAGCTACGGCCCTTTAACGTTGTTGTTTTCGTTCTTTTGTTCTTTACCTTGTGCTATGATTTAGTAAAAGAGGACATCATATTATATACAGGAAAAGATTTAAACAATATCAACTACAAGAACAACAGCAGCAGCGACAGCAGCAACAATGTCAACAACGAGAAGGAAGATTATGATAATAATGATTATGATATTATTACTATTACTTTTACTATTAATAATAATAATAAGGTTCTGCGAGCTGGCAGTAACGTTAGCACGCCGGACGAAATGCTTAGCGGTATTTCGTCTGCACTTACGTTCTGAGTTCAAATTCCGCCGTGGTCGTCTTTGCCTTTCATCCTTTCGGGGTCGATTAAATAAGTACCAGTTACGCACTGGGGTCGGTATAATCGACTTAATCCCTTTGTCTGTCCTTGTTTGTCCTCCCTGTGTTTAGCCCCTTGTGGGTAGTAAAGAAATAGGTATATCACCCGTCGCTTCCGTCTGAATTCAAATTCCGCCGAGGTCGATGAAATAAATACCAGTTACGCACTGGGGTCAATGTAATCAGCTTAATCTCTTCCTCCAAAT
>NW_021829635.1:27500-30000 GCF_006345805.1 Octopus sinensis | reverse complement strand
ATGTATACATATGTATATATATATGTAGATCTACATACATGTATATATAAGTACACACACACACACACACACACACACACACATATATATATATATATATATATATATATCATATATGTGGCTGTGTGGTAAGTAGCTTGCTAACCAACCACATGGTTCCGGGTTCAGTCCCACTGCGTGGCATCTTGGGCAACTGTCTTCTGCTATAGCCCCGGTCCGACCAATGGCTTGTGAGTTGATTTGGTAGACGGAAACTGAAAGAAGCCTGTCATATATATGTATATGTATGTGTGTGTGTATTTGTGTGTCTGTGTTTGTCCCCCTAGCATTGCTTGACAACCGATGCTGGTGTGTTTACGTCCCCGTCACTTAGCGGTTCGGCAAAAGAACCGATAGAATAAGTACTGGGCTTACAAAGAATAAGTCCCGGGGTCGATTTGCTCGACTAAAGGCGGTGCTCCAGCATGGCCGCAGTCGAATGACTGAAACAAGTAAAGAGTGTCTATGTATGTATTTATATATACGTATATATATATATATATATATGAATGTGTGCATGTGGGCAAGTAAAGAGTGTCTATGTATGTATTTATATATACGTATATATATATATATATATATGAATGTGTGCATGTCCGCTTAATTGTCAGCACACACAAGACGCATCCATCCACACCTACCGACTATCACACACGCACAATTATCTTATGATACGTGTTGTGTGTGTATTTGTGAACGTGTATATATGTATATGATGGTGGATATCCTTCATGCGATGATGAGATTTCAGTTACTCGATCAGCAGAATTACCTACCCGTGAATTAATGTAATCGGAATCCATGTGCCACAGTTTGTGACAATGTTGTACCATTTTGGAATTAAAGGTACAGTCAATATGACGGGTTGTTATTCAGGTTCCGTTTACCCAGTTTTTGTCATAAGTTACAGGTCAGCCTGTTATAGAGTGTAATATTTGCTCAATGTGGCCCACAATGGAATCGAATTTGGGACTCTGTGGCTGCGAAATAAACATACTGCGCCTACAAACACATACATGTATACACACACAAACACACGGATACACACACACACCATACACATGCACACAAACACACACATAGTCATGCACACATACACACACACAGAGGCACTCACGCACACACACACACACATATACACACACGTGTGCGTTTACGTTTTTGTATACATACATACATAAATATAGATGCATATATGCAAAAGTAGGTATACAATAAGTATCACATCGATGTTATGATAATTAATTTATTAAAATTATTAACACATTAAATTAGTTAGTCTCATTTTTGATATTTTCAGTGTCATTAATCATAATAATACTTTTATCGTAAGTTAGACTTTTTTTAATAAAAATGTTTTCTTTTTCATAACTGTATATCTACTTTTGCTCTACTCTGTATGTGTATATATATAATATATATATATTATATAGTATATATATATATATATACAATGCATACATACATATACATACATACATATACACATATATATATACATACATATACATATATATATATTATATATATATACATACATACATATATATACATACATATACATATATATAATATATATATATATATATATATAAATGTATATGGATATAAATATCTATATATATATACATATCTATATATATCTATATACATATATATATACATACATACTAAATATATATATAATAAAATATATATATATATATATATATATTATACATATATACATATATACATTTATATATAAATATAAATGCATGAATATATATATAATATATATATATATATATATATATTGATAAAACGGTAAGATACAAAAGAAAGAGACCTCAATATTATGTAAATAGAGGAAATTTATCTATACAATATGTTACATTACTCGGTAGTCAAGATAAAACTCTGAGTTTCAGATGCCGAAGTGGAAATCCACAACACCATCTCTTCGGTTATCTGGCTATTTGAAAACGTTATGAAAAAATACCGTTAAAAATGAAGGGAAATTACTCTGTTTAACTCTGCTTTGCCTGCGTGCTTATACATCGCTCGCATTTTTCGTCATAAAAATTATATAAAATACATAAAAATATATAAAAATATATAAAAATATAAAATCTTCTTGGGACATAACACAGAAGCATGTTCTATCCGTTTCTCTTTAGGGACCAAAAACGAAACAGAATTTAGTCACATGTGGGCATGATCCGAAAAGCTCTGTCCTTGTATTTAGACATGTGGTAGGGTCTAAGCTGCTTTTCCAGATAAGCCTCTCTCCATGTCGCATAAACCGCACCTTCCGCTGCCGTTAGTGTAGGGCTTACATCTGGCCAAAATCTTCCATTGTATGTTATAATCGACACCTTTTCTCTTAAAGACCAAATATGATTGGATAATTGTGTCGCTTTTCTTTTGTTCCAGTGCCTAAAGCTCAAAGTGTGGTTATTGAACCTGGCCTTGAAATTAC
>NW_021829635.1:0-22500 GCF_006345805.1 Octopus sinensis | reverse complement strand
CGGATCAACCGGAACCCTCATCGTCGTAACCGATGGAGTGCTTCCATCCATGTATGTATGCATATCTAGGCATGCTCATATATATCTAAATGATAAACTTCTGTAATTCTTACATATTTTTACAGTTCCAGTGATGGATAAGATCTGTAGTCTTCGAATTAGCATTCTCCATTCTAGTTTTGAGAAGCCTAATTTCTCAAGATTGGTATTTAGGCAGTGTGTTACATATCCCAAGACCCCAATAATTACAGGTATAAACGTGAACTTTTATGTATGTGTGTATGTATTTAAGGATGTGTGTATGCATGAAATGACGTAATAACAATTTTGCTCAGTTCCACATTATTTTGAGTTTCGTGGGCATAGAATACGTTCACATCGTCAGATGTTTCGTTCACTCTCTCTTTCTCTCTCTCTCTTACACGTAGACACACACACACACATATGTACATATTCATACACACACATGTATGATGTTTCTATATACTGATAAAATGAAAACAAACGAGAAGGAAAATCATACAAAAATGCAACGAATTACACAAAAGATATATCGATATATCAACGACGACTCCACCGCCATTAACCGCAACTTCTCACTTTACTCCCACCTCTGTTCCTCTCTCCCTCCCTAACCATTACCAATATGAAGAATTTATTCCTGAAAGACTATGTACAGTAGACTAGAGACCAGTGACCCATCACTAAATCTGCTGGATAAGTTCCCAGTATTATGAGGTATAGCTTTCACTGCAATGTATTCCGATTTTATATTTAAGCCGACTATCATCAACTCCACTTTTACCAAAGAATTCCTAGACTTTTAATTCCATTTCCTAAAATATTCCTTAAATTTGTTTGATTGTTTTCATGTTGATTTTTTAAAAAGTTTATTGTTATTTTTAAAATTCTATCTTTCTCTATTTTTTTTGGGGGGGGGATGAATTTTATTCGCTTGTTTCTTCTTCTTTTCCTCGTTATTTTTCTTAAATAGCTTTGTCCACTCAACATTTTATTGTTGTGTGTATAAATGTCTTTGCATGTGCGTGTGTGTGTGTGTTCTATTTCTTTTGGTAGGATTTGTAACATATATGTAAGATTATATCCATACATACACACATATGTTTGCATGTATATGTATGCATGGTCATATACACATACTTGTACATACATACACACATACAATTATATGTATGTATATATTCTCTTTCTTTCTTTCTTTCTTTCTTTCTCCGTCTCTATCTGTACATACACATTTATATATCAAAATATATATGCATATATATGTTGAGAGATTAGATATAAACACAAACGCGTATCTACACATATAAGCATATATATATATAATATATATACATATATATATATATATATATATTATATATATATATATATACATATATATATTATATATATTATATATATATATATATATATATATATATATATTATATATATATACATATATATCTATATATCTATATATGCAGCGAGACGTGCATACACACATGATTCAGTAAAACTGTAAGACAACGGTAACTTTAACAAAATCTAAAAAAGAAATCATTAAAAGATTCGCAATCCCTGCCGTTACTTCTCTTATTTTTTGCTAAAATCCACTTTTCTTTCTAATTTTTGCTTTAAACTTATTTGTTTAGTTTTTTTTTTACCCAATGCTTTTTTTTATTTTCGTTTCGATTTTTCTTGATCAAAAATCTAAGACGAAAAATAAAATGGATCAATATTAAAAAAGAAGCAAGAATCAAATCAAATCTTCTTTGACCAGTTGACTAAAATTACCAAAGACAGCAGAAAGAGCATGAAAATTAATCTTACAACTTCGCTATTAGAACGAAGGATAAAGCAAAAAAGGTTTGGTTTGGGTTGCGTTTGGGATAACGTAAAGTAACAGCAGACTTCTTTTGGTAGAAAACATCCTGAAAGCTTTTGCTTAGATTAAAAGGACATGTATACATACATACATACATACATACATACATACATACAACATACATACATACATACATACATACATACATACATACATACATACATACATACATACATACACACACACACACTCACACATACACACACACATATATATACATAGACATACACATATTTATGTACATATACTTAAATATATATATACTAGCAGTATCGCCCGGCGTTGCTCGGATTTGTAAGGGAAATAACTATATAAGCATTTTTAGCGATGTAAAGTATAATAGCCATCTCAATATGGTTAACCACAAAGGGGGGGGTGTTACTGTAGCTTTTTACGTTCTGAGATTTAATAATAAATTTTTAGAGAGTTACTTCCCTTATATATGCCAAAAATGCATTAAAAATGGGAAAAATTGATGCTAAATTTTTTTTTAAATCGTAGACTCATCGTAGACGCGCGCTAATACCCAGAAGGGCTCGATATGAATCACGACTATAAGATACCCGGTTTTGGTTAAACTGCACCGCAAAGTGTGGGAGTAGTTAGGAATCTAAATCGTAGGAGACAGACAGCACACAACCTCTCTTTTATATATAAAGATATATTCATACAGAATACAGAGAGAGTGGGGAGAAGAGGGAAAGAGAGAGATAGAGAAGGACAGAGAACACAAATGTATCAGTTTATAGTTGAGTTTCAAGCAAGAAGCCATTCTCTTTGCTGCTTGGACTCAAATCCTGCTCCCTTCTGTTTCCCTACCTCTCGAAAACAAAGGGTTTTTGTTCAAAGAACCGATCTTGCAGATTTGAAGCGTTAAAATGAAATAAAATAAAGCGAATACAAAACAAGTGTGAGTGGGAAATCCTCTTATACGCAGCCAACAAATATACAACAAATAATTTGGTATTTCTTCCTTTCGTCCTTTTCCTGTTTGTCGTTGCTGACATTTGGTAAGATAACTGTGTACATGGCTGAAAATAGAACAGAAAGAAAGGAGAGTTGGTGGAAAGGGGAGCAAGAAAAATAGGAATCATAAGGAAATAGAAGAATGAGGAGCGGAGAGTAAACGGAAAGGAGAGCAGAGAAAAGGAGAGCAGTGGAAATGAGAGCAGAAAAGGAAAACAGAGGAAAGGAAATCAGAGGAAAGGAAAGCAGAGGAAGGGAGAGCAGAGGAAAGGAAAGCAGAGGAAAGGAAAGCAGAGGAGAGAATGTAGAGGAAAGGAGAGTAAAGGAAAGGAGAGTAAAGGAAAGGAGAGTAAAGGAGAGTAGAGGAAAGGAGTGCAGAGGAAAAGAAAGCAGGGGAAAGGGATACTGAGTAAAGGAAAGCAGAGTAAAGGAGAGCAGAGGAAAGGAGAGCAGAAAAAGGAAAGCTGTGGAAAGGGAAGCGGAGGAAATGAAAGCAGAGGAAAGGAAAATAGAGGAAAGGAAGGGAAGGCAGAGGAAAGGAAAGCATAGGAAAGAGAAGTTGAAGAAAGGAAAGCAAAGAAAAGGAGAGCAGAAAATAGGAAAGCAGAGGAAAGGAAAGCAGCGAAAAGGAAAGCAGAGAAAAGGAGAGCAGAGGAAAGGAAAGTTGATGAATGGGAAGTAGGAAAAAAGAAGAGTTGAAGAAGGAGTAGACGTTATTAAATTCGATACCTTGCGGTGATAGTACTTGGTGCTGGTGGTAGGAAATATTTGTGATCACAATGGGTTACTGACTGTAATGTGGAGATAAAGGCCTGGTTATTACTGTTGTTGCAGTTTTTTTTAATTTCAGGTTACCTATTTCTTTATTACCCACAAGGGGCTAAACACAGAGAAGAGACATAGGTATTAAGTCGATTACATCGACCCCAGTGCGTAACTGGTACTTAATTTATCGACCTCGACCCCGAAAGGATGAAAGGCAAAGTCGACCTCGGCGGAATTTGAACTCACAACGTAACGACAGACGAAATACGGCTACGCATTTCGCCCGGCGTGCTAACGTTTCTGCCAGGTTACCACGGATCGATTCAAGTCACCATCCTTTAATCTCTCGCTCCTTCTTTTCCGTTATGCGGGAAACTTAGGACCAGCTTATCCAACGTAACCAATGTGTGACCTGAGGGAAATTAGATTGGAATTTCCAGCATGCCTATCGATCTCATAGATGCTTCTTCAACACAACAGGCTCTTGTGGGGTTGTTGGAGGTTGAGGTGGCGGTTTAGTGGTGGCTGATGGTAAGATTAGGTAAGTATGTCATTATCATGCTGATGGTTGTGATAGCTGGCTTTCGTTACGGTATGAATTCACATGTGAACTTTAAAAAATTCTCAAGGTTCAAAGGTTGTTAATTAAACGTCTACTTCTACAGACCCGTATTTCTGTGCCAAAATTTGAAACTTTTATCTAATATGCATCATATATTAATATATATTATGACTCAGTGGCTAAAGCGCCGGGCTCTCAATTATGAGGTGGTGAGTTTGATTTCTGTGTGTTTGAGGCTGCGTGTTGTGTTCTTGAGCAAGACACTTTATTTTCACGTTGCTCCAGTCCACTCAGCCGTAGAGATGAGTTGCGACGTCGCTGGCGCCAAGTAGTGTCGGCCATTGCCTTTCCCTTGGATAACATCGGTGATATGGAGAGGGGAGGCTGGTACGCATGGATGACATCAGGTCTTCCATAAATAATCTTGCCAAGAGAACTTTCTAGGTGCAATCCCATGGTAATTCATGACCGAAGTGGGTCTTTATTATAGTATAACATATATGATACACATGTATTATTGTGTATTATATCATACTAGCAGTATCGCCCGGCGTTGCTCGGGTTTGTAAAGGAAATAACTATATAAGCATTTTTAGAGAGTTATAGCCAAAAAATAGCAAAAAAATGCATTAAAAATGGAAAAAAAATTATGGTAAATTTTTTTAAATCGTTGACTCATCGTAGACATTTTTAGAGAGTTACTTCCCTTATATAATAGCGAAAAAATGCATTAAAATGGAAAAAAATGATGGTAAATTTTTTTAAAAATCGTAGATTCATCGTAGACGCGCGGTAATACCCAGAAGGGCTCGATATGAATCACGACTATAAGATACCCGGTTTTGGTTAAACTGCACCCCAAAATGTGGGAGTAGTTAGGAATCTAAATCGTAGGAGACAGACACACAATCTTTCTTTTATATATAAAGAAGATATCATAAGAGCATCATATGATATAATAATGAGCCAACGAAGGAGTCGTTAAGATTTGCCGAGGTGTAGCAATGGAAGTGTCACGGGAAAGCTCATCCAGGTGTGATGAGGGGCTAAAATCTCTCTAACATATCTCTTAATAATGGTAAATGCATTAAAAGCATCTTTGACCCTGGAAATACTGAGAGCATCATTTTACTGTGCCTCTGTCTACTTGCTAAAAACAACAGCTAAATCTTCAAATAACACCCTACCATCAAAGAACGAACTAAAGTAGACATTCGACAGATAATGTAGGCTCAGAGACACGGTGATTGCAAATATGCGCGCACACTTATACACACACACACATACACACCTATATACATGCATACATACACCCACGCACAAATGCAGGTGGGTGCTGAAAAGTTCCTGTCTTTGGGTAAAAGAATATACAAGAGGACCAGTTAATTATGATTTTATTCAACGTATTCTCCTCTCAGATTCACACACTTATTGCAGCGGTTCTTCAGTTTTTCCAAACCATGTAAAAGAACTCGCATGTGTGGGCCTCTAACCAGATCTTTCACGATACCGTTAAGGCCAGGAAATTTTATGCATCCCTCGTATATCATATACATACATAAGAGGAGAAAATCGCAGCTTCAGTGCAATAGACTTTAGATTTGGTTATTCAGACCTGACCTGAAGTTAAATAACAACAACAATAACAATAACAATAGCAGTAGCAGTAGCAGCAGAAGCAGCAGCAACAACAACAACAACAACATCACCACCACCAACAACAATAGAGACTTATATAAAAATAATTTCTCCATTATGCAACAAGATAATTTTTGTAAAAATGTGGTTTTTGCACACTTCAACAGACCGCATAACATAACTGGTATTTTATCGGCGTCAACGAGATAAAAGGTTGAATCGATCCTAATAACGAATATCGGATTTAGAAAGTAGAAGACCTGAGATTAGCATAATTCCCTTTAGTCCGACAACTCCTGTTTCTACACTTCCATCGCTAATGGATCTGTTTAAACACCGACAATTAAATCGAAAACGATAAAAGTGTAGATGTTGCTATTGTGAATGAATCCCAGCAGAACGAAATTTCTCGTCGGTTGGTTGATATCTTCATTAGTTTTACTAATTACTAGTTTAACTAACTATTTAGGATACATATCAAATTAAAGCGGCCATTATCACAGGATGCAATAGTCTTAGCGATA
Organism: Octopus sinensis; assembly: GCF_006345805.1. Taxonomy (NCBI): domain Eukaryota; kingdom Metazoa; phylum Mollusca; class Cephalopoda; order Octopoda; family Octopodidae; genus Octopus; species Octopus sinensis. The sequence continues at coordinate 16,154 of NW_021829635.1, read as the reverse complement.
AGTCTGTTTCTAAACAGCAATGCTTGACTATCAAATTAGGATATTGACTTTAAGTAAGATTCAGATTGATAGATTCCTTCATCGATTTCTGTCATGACCTTGATCACGATAAAGTGACTCCCAGCTGAAAAATGATTTATTTATGAATCAGCTAAGATCGATGATACTGTAAACCATGGTCTGGTGAGACGCTGTTTTAACTCAAATCTTATCGGGAGGTGTTGTATTATATGAGCTTGACTTACGAGTAAAAATACAAATAGGGTTCGGTGTATTTAATTTTAAAAAAGTGCTTAGAATTATTAGATGTGGCTTTTGTTGTTGATGATGGGTCAGAAATGATCAAATAGACCTATGGTCAAAAGGCGTCTAGCTATGACCATCTCTTCTTTCATTGATATAATACATCTAAGACTACATTACACAATGTATCCTGTTATTTTTTAAGAGTGCACGATGTGATTTAACCAAGATTTGGCAGCTATTTCTAGCAGAGGGTTCTACCACATAGAAGCTACCCCGTTAGAGATGTGATGAATGTTTAGACTCTGTAGAAACGGCAGGGTGCCGAACTAGTTGCTTTGCTATAAATGTCGTTTCATATTCCGCCGAGGTCGACTTTGCCTTTCCTCCTTTCGGGGTCGATAAATTAAGTACCAGTTGCGTACTGGGGTCGAACCAACCGACTGGCCCCCTCCCCCAAAATTTCGGGGTAGAAAAGAATAAATGTCGTTGATCAGGAAAAGAAAAGCAATGGCCATCAAGTTTGCAAGCCTTCCCGACTTGGTAAGACTAACGTGGTTGGTGCTCAATGTGAACAACCGTAGATTATTGGTTGTTTAAAAAGCATAGACGAGACAATAATTCCAGTGGGAGGTTGCAGTCCTATGAGGTAGTGCGGGATAAATGTTTAGTACGAAATCTAGGAGGCAATGAGAGGGAGAACAAGAGATATGTAATAGGTAGTTATTTGAGAAGAGTAAGAATAGCAGTAGCAGCAGCAGCAGCAACAACAACATCACCACCAGTTGGTGGAAAGGAGAGCAAGAAAAATAGGAATCATAAGGAAATAGAAGAATGAAGAGCGGAGAGTAAACGGAAAAGAGAGCAGAGAAAAGGAGAGCAATGGAAATGAGAACAGAAAAGGAAAACAGAGGAAAGGAAATCAGAGGAAAGGAAAGCAGAGGAAGGGAGAGCAGAAAGGGAGAGCTGAAGAAAGGAAAGCAGTAGAAAGCAGAGGAAAGGAGAGCAGAAAAGGAGAGCTGAAGAAAGGAAAGCAGTAGAAAGCAGAGGAAAAGAGGCAGAAGCGGTAAAAGGAGGAAACCTCGCGTCTATTAATGTTTATAGTGTGTTTGAGGAGAGTGGATATGGGTTCGGTCGAGTGATTTAGTCCCCAGCCTTTAGTAATCTAGTACCCGGTTTCACCGAGCGGCGTTTTACAAGCATCCCACCTCATGTTGTTGTACCTCCCACAAAAAGAAAAGCCAGCAGATATATTTAAACGAAAGGATGCAAACTTTGCGCAGAGGTCTATCATCTGTCAATGTCCTGCTTATATTCTTTATCATGCCAAAGATTTTTTTTTCTTATTTAGTAAGAGTGGATGTGTGGTAAGTAGCTTGCTAACCAACCACATGGTTCCAGGTTCAGTCCCACTGCGTGGCATCTTGGGCAAGTGTCTTCTGCTATAGCCCCGGGCCGACCAATGCCTTGTGAGTGGATTTGGTAGACGGAAACTGAAAGAAGCCTGTCGTATATATGTATATATATATATAAGTGTGTGTGTATATGTTTGAGTGTCTGTGTTTGTCCCCCTAGCATTGCTTGACAACCGATGCTGGTGTGTTTACGTCCCCGTCACTTAGCGGTTCGACAAAAGAGACCGATATAATAAGTACTGGGCTTACAAAGAATAAGTCCCGGGGTCGATTTGCTCGACTAAAGGCGGTGCTCCAGCATGGCCGCAGTCAAATGACTGAAACAAGTAAAAGAGAAAAGAGTAAAAGAGAGTGTTTAAAATATAAGCGTTGTTCTTGATTTCAATATTTCATTTGTAAAAGGTGGCGAGCTGGCAGAATCGTTAGCATACCGAGTGAAATGGTTAACGGCATTATGTCTGTCCGTAAGGTCTGAGTTCAAAATCCGCTGAGGTCGACTTTGCCTTTCATCCTTGCGATATCGATAAAATTCCTTTGTGAGTTCACAATGCCCCGAGGAGATGTCACTGCTCAAGTTAAGAATCACTTAGTCCAGATTGTATATGTATGTAGTGGGAGCATAGTTCCATATACGTGAGGTGCATTTCATTCAATGTAAGTCTTATTTGAGCGTTTTATAGGTTCAACAGACGATCAGCGGATGAAATATTTCCTGACCGAACGGAGAAATCCTAATCGCAGTGATGTGGTTTTGGCAATTAGAAACCAGTAAAGTACCGCGAAACATTCAATCGACAAATCTTGCCAGTCACTCAATTACAAAAAAGTGACTTTTGTCTTGACAGACCGCATGCATAACCACACACACACACAACGCGCGCGCACATAGAGATGGAGGAAGCACTCATACACGTTTGTATGCGGAAAAACGCAGGCAAACAAGCTCTGAAATACGCACAAACATACAGTTGAAGAAACACAAAGACATACTCGAACATGCAAAAACGCTGCGTATGCCGCATTCTCTATAATGAGGGTCCCTCACACCACCTTTACTCCAGTATTACCCCAACTCTCAACCTTCAACCCGCTCATCCCACACCTAAAATAAGACTGTCACAAAGTGTCTGGTCCCCGATCAAGATGGCTGCTGACTGGTCAAGCGTCTTTAAAACTATGGGGAGATATCAAAACTACTGGTGGTAGTTGATTGTGAAGACGGTGGAAGTGGCGGCGGCGCTGGCTGTTCTTTAACCCACGGTCACTCATTACCGAAAAGATCTACAACCAAAGATACTCCTGCCGTGACCATCACGTCTTTTTCCTATGCAGAGTGGACCCGGGAGCATTTTATCCAACGTGTACATTTTTGAAAATAGTATTTAATTTTTCTTTCACTTGTTTCCGTCATTTGACTGCGGCCATGCTGGAGCACCGCCTTTAATCGAGACCAGGACCTATTCTTTGTAAGCCTAGTACTTATTCTATCGCTCTCTTTTATCGAACTGCTAAGTTACGGGGACATAAACACACCGACATAGGTTGTCAAGCGATGGTGGGGAGGGGGCCAAACATAGAAACACAAATACATATATACATACACACATGCTCACACATACATATATGATATATATATATATATATAATACACACACACTATAGTCTCGGCTCGAGACTATAGTAAGTAGCTTTCTTACGAACCACATGGTCCCGGGTTCAGTCCCACTGTGTGGCACCTTGGGTAAGTGTCTTCTACTACAGCCTCAGGCCGACCAACGCCTTGTCAGAAGATTTGGTAGACGGAAACTGAAAGAAGCTCGTCGTATATATGCATGCATGCATGTATATATATATATATATATATATATATATATATATATAGGTGTGTGTGTGTGTGGTGTGTGTGTGTGTGTTGTGTGTGTGTGTGTATGCTTGTACGTCTGTGTTTGTCCCCCAACATCGCTTGACAACCGATGCTGGTGTGTTTACGTCCCCGCAACTTAGCGTTTCGGCATAAGAGACAGATAGAATAAATACTAGGCTTACAAATAATAAGTCGTGGGGTCGATTTGCTCGACTAAAGGTGGTGCTCCAGCATGGCCACAGTCAAATGACTGAAACAAGTAAAAGAGTAAAAGAGGGGTTACACTTAGCGTAGAAAATGTTACCAGCGGTGGACATGAATGACATGTGGCATCATAGTCTCCGGGACCAGTTTCACTCTGAATAACAGCAGCATCAACAGCTACAATAATTAAAGCAACGACGACTCTACTCTCTCTTTTACTCGTTTCAGTCATTTGACTGTGGCCATGCTGGAGCACCACCTTTTAGTCGAGCAAATCGACCCCAGGACTTATTCTTTGTAAGCCTAGTACTTATTCTATTGGTTTCTTTTGCCGAACCGTTAGGTTACGGGGACGTAAACACACCAGCATCGGTTGTCAAGCGATGTTGGGGAGGGGGGGGACAAACACAGACTGACAAATGTATAAACACACACACACACACACACACACACACCACACACACACACACACATATATATATATGCATATATACGACGGGCTTCTTTCAGTTTCCGTCTACCAAATCCACTCACAAGGCTTTGGTCGGCTCGAGGCTATAGCAGAAGATACTTGCCCAAGGTGCCACGCAATGGGACTGAACCTGGAACCATGTGGCTTGTAAGCAAGCTACTTACCACACAGCCACTCCTACGCCTACCATCACCTTTTTTCAACAACACGGTCCAGAATTCCAAGATTCATCATCATCCACATCAACAACATCATCATCATCAACAACAGCCACAGCAGCAATGATGCTCTTGATGCTACTAGCATCAGCAGCAGCAGTAACAACAGCAGTAACAACGTCGTCATCGTAGTTGCTGCCGACGTCATTCTCCTCCCCTTCCTCCTCTACTCCCCCAACTCCTCCCCACCATTTCCTCCACCTCTTTCTCCTCCCTTCCTTTTCATCATTATCATCGAAGCGATGGCAGCGACATTATCTTGACCATCGTTATTATCAAGCAAAGCAGATAGAACGAAATAGACAGTCATGATAGACAGACAGACAGACAGATAGGAAGCTAGCTAGAAAGGGAGGGAAAAAGAAGAGAGAGAGAGAGACAGACAGACAGAGTGAGAGAAGGCAAAGGAGAGCGAAAGAAAGGAAGAAGCGGCATCAACGATAGGCGACTTCAAGAACAGTAGCATCTGTCTCACTTGAGTCTCTGTTGGACTTAAACAAACATAAACAAACAAACAATTAAAAAAAACACGTATATATTTTACGATTCCCTTGCGACTCATTCATTCCAGCGACCATCACGCCTCACGCCTTACGCCCGATTGGTTCCGACTGAACAAGATACGACAGGTTAGTAGAGCGAAGACAGTATTGGTGGCCACCAAGAGTGTCATTGTTGGTAAAGGCGATGGAAGTGGTGAGTAAAACGATGTGAAATGACTGGCTGAAATCTTAGCCATCTTAATTACCAATAAAAGAAATTGCTCTTTTACTATTACTATTGATTGCATCGTCTCGTTTTCTCAGGCTCTCGTGTGAAAAGTTTAGAGAGCAAGAGTCGGAGAACTTTTTTTAACCAATTACCCTAGAATATATTTATTTACGCCGACGTTACCCCCTTGTTTTGAAAGGGAGAAAATCATAGATCCTTTGAATTCAAAAGATTTATTGAATCTATTTTATTGAATCTATTTACATGCCCATTACGTTGGACAGATGCAGTGTTGCCAGAAGAAAATTTTCTGTCATAACAAGGAACAAATTAGGCAAGTTAAATTATTTTTATATAATTTAACTTGTCTAATGAGTCCACATTGCCTCCAAAGTATTATATTTTTACCCTACTTGGGGTAATTTACTCCTGTTCGCCGGTCCCTGGTTTAGAGAGAGTTAGAGTTTTCTGACCGATTCATTGCTGTTTTTGAAAAAAAGTTGCTTTATCTTTTTATACCATTTAATATCTTTTATCTTTTGCTTGTTTCAGTCATTAGACTGCGGCCGTGCTGGTGCACCGAATTGAAAAATTTTTAGTCGAATAGGCGCAGACGTGACTGTGGGGTAAGGAGCTTGCTTCCCAACCACATAGTTCTTACCGATCACTTACCGATCACGAGAGAATGTGACGTGTGAGATAGATCCAGCCCATGTTCATTTTGTGTGTGTGTTGCGAGGATGATCCGGTTCTTGACTGAAGATTAGAGGCTTCGAATGACCCGTCCGCTTTTTGTATCGTCTATTTGAATGTTTTGCGTTCTTGTCCCATTTTGTATTTTTATATACATATATATATGAGCGTCCAATAATACTATATTTGTTCCACGTCCTCGCGTTGTTGTGTTTTTTTGTGCTTTCTTGTTTGGATTAACTTTATATATATATATATATATATATATATATATATATATATATATATATATATATATATACTAGCAGAAATACCCGGCGTTGCACGGGTTAAATAGTATGGCGAAATTTTAAAACGCCGTGTAGATTAGGCAGGTCTGAACTGCTAGTAGATGAGATACCAACTTTCTACATTAATGACTCTCTAAATCATACCAGCGTGGAATATAGACGTTAAGTGAAATGTTAAAATAAAGTTTTCAACTCGTATATGTATATAAATTAAGTACACGTAATTCAAAAACACGTTTAGGGTAGCTTATTTCGTATCCAAAAAACAGATACAGATTATAAAAAATGAAAGGGCCATTTTTGGTGATTCATTTGACAGAGGTAGTAGAGAGCTAATCCGATGATAAATCTGACATTGGATCTTGAAAGTATGCATGAATCCTGGCTCAGTTAAATCTCTTGTGGCACCAAATGATGTCATCTGTAGTGCAGCGTTGTATTGTCTAATTTTGTTTTGGAACTGTTTGGAATCTTGTTCAGTTGATGACAACAGTTTCTCCAATGGCTCTGAAGGTTGGGGGGAGTTTAACCTTTCCACCACCGTAGCGCAGTACAGATGTCTCTCCAGGCCATTTCCTTGCTTTACAATGTATGCACTCAGTTGTCATTGCACCAATGGGAATTCTTGTATCATCTCCATAATGAACTGCTGGATCATAATTGAAAGCTGCTTCATAGAAGTTGCTTCTCTGAGCTGTTGCAACTGCTCTTCGTTCTGCAGTGGAGATCCTATTCATTGTCAGCCATGCATACCTCTGTTCATCACTTTGAGGTGCTCTGGTTTTTGTATGTTTCCCTTTCAGGAGCTGTCTCTCTTTCCCTGAGACATTCTTTTGGTTGACTTTGACATTGTAGATAAATTCGACACTTTCCTTCTAGGTATGGTTATACGCGCATACAAAAATACACGGATACAGAAGATAGTAAACAATGAAAATAACTGGGTAACGGAAATTATATTTTTTAATATGATGGGCAGAAAGTATATAAGAAAATTTTAGGAAAAATAAAGAATTGTACGGGTTGAAGCGAAATGTGTCAGTGAACCTAAAAGCCAGTATTGAAGGAACCAGAAAAAAGCCGTTAACAACAGAAAAACACAGAACCATTGCAAAAGTAAATAAGAAATTTTTAGTGAAATTAGCTAAGTGTACGGATTTAAATGAAATGTTTAAAGTTATTTCTGTCCGTAAATTATGAACTTACTTTTATCGGGGGGGGGGGGGAGAAAGAGAGAGAAAAAGAGAAAAATAGGAACAAAGGATTTAAGGAGGGGGAGAAGAGAGAGAGAGAGAGAGCGAGAAAAAAAGGAGAGACAGGGACAAAGTGAAGTGCAAAATAAGAAAGGCAATGAAATGTAAGAGAGGGGGAGAGAGAGTGTTGTAGAAGTCGTACAAAGTTTAGTGAAATGCGTACTTACATATAAGAGAACAGTGTTCGTACGCCGCTATATATATACACATATATATATATATATATATACACTAAACAGTACTGGGAGAATAAGAACGGAACGAAACGAACGAATCGAATCGAACCCGACGCGAGGACGCTGTCAAACAATAGTGTAATAAATAAAATATATGCATACATACAAACATATATGTACGTACCTACATCTACATGTATATATACATGCATATATAAATATATATACGTGAGTACAGGACACCACAACTAGATGTAGAACTCAACGAGAAACGAAAACGGAAAAACCATTTGTTTACAACAGAAAAACAGAGTACAGGACATACTACACAAGGAAAAATCCCCTTCATCAGCTGTCACTAGTTCGACTCCAGCGTGTTTCGAAGGCAAGACAGAACACGACTCGCCAAACTAATCCTTCCTGCGAGAGAATTAAAATAAAATTACCTCACAGAGGGGTTAAAACAAACAAGAAAAAAATGTAACACAAACAGGACGTAAAAACGATACAAATAAAACTACAAAATAAAATACAAGATAAAAATACATGTACAAGAAAATACAATACGAGAAATAAAAATAAACAAGAAAACAAACAAGTGTTCCCATGCGCTGCTAGAATCTCCTCCGTCTCAGCCAGAAAAAAGGCCTTTTCGTTTGTTTTCTTGTTTATTTTTATTTCTCGTATTGTATTTTCTTGTACATGTATTTTTATCTTGTATTTTATTTTGTAGTTTTATTTGTATCGTTTTTACGCCCTGTTTCTCTCGCAGGAAGGATTAGTTTGGCGAGTCGTGTTCTGTCTTGCCTTCGAAACACGCTGGAGTCGAACTAGTGACAGCTGATGAAGGGGATTTTTCCTTGTGTAGTATGTCCTGTACTCTGTTTTTCTGTTGTAAAAAAATGGTTTTTCCGTTTTCGTTTCTCGTTGAGTTCTACATCTAGTTGTGGTGTCCTGTACTCACGTATATATATTTATATATGCATGTATATATACATGTAGATGTAGGTACGTACATATATGTTTGAATGTATGCATATATTTTATTTATTACACTATATATATACTGTTGTGTCTGGGGAGAGTCATTCTCTTTTAGTGCCTTATTATTTAACACACTCACCGGTAAAATTTCTGCTTATTTCTTATTTTTATTTTCTAAAATTTTCGTTGCGTCTTGCAACCTTTTCAATAATCGTGACTCTGTCCGTTATTTACACTGCGATTCCTTTTGTTTGTTTGTGCGCATGTGTGTGGGTCAGTGGGTCAGTATGTGTGTGTGTGTGTGCCTATACAAGCATGCATGTACGTATGTATGTGTGTGTGTGTGTTTGCATGTGTATGTATGTATGTGTTTATGTGTGTGCATCTGTATGTACGTATCCTGCATATTTATGTGCTTGCCTGTCCGTGTTTGTGTATTTTCTATGTATGTGTGTGTGAGCATGTGTTTGTATGTGTATGCACCTCTGTCTCCTTGTGTGTGCATATCTGTGTGTGTGTGTTATGTAACTATTTACCATGTTTGTATGTATGGATGTGCATCTTTATATGTATGGATCCGTGTTTCCATATGTGTCTCTTCTTGTAACCTATGTACCTATCCGTCTGTATGTTGATCTGTTTATTTACATATATAAATGCTTACACACAGAAATAAAAAAAATAAAAAATAAAAAATATAAAAAATCAAGATATAAAAACGAATCGCCGTAAACATTGTAGAAATTCGGCAAAGAAATGAATTTTCGTGATGTAGCCTGGAGGGTTTTTTCGTATTAATCGTTTAGACTTTGTGAACACATACCAATTGCTTTCATAACATTTTCAACGCTTTGAATTAAATGCGACCATTTTGCGTTGAGTCTGCAGTTTGAATCACTTTAACCAAATTTTAGCAGGCCGGATTTTTGATCATCACGATACATCGCCAGCGACTCCCTGAAACTCTCCCCTGAAATCCCCGTTGAGAAATCTATATATATAAAACTCAACTTGTGTGTCTGTGTGTGTATCTGTGTGTGTGTATGTGTGTTTAACTTTTGATCTACCAAGTTTCATTATTAAGGATGGAAAGTAGTGTGTAGCAAATCTATATATATAAAGCTGAAGTTGTCTGTGTGTGGCAGGTTTGGTAGCCTTCAACTAACACTATCTCCTTCGAGACCCTGCAGCGCAAGTTGACCAAAGTTGAGAGTATGATAGAAGAAGGCTTGCTCTTCATTCTGTAGAAGATAAAATTCAAATCGGACCATGTTAGCAGCAAAAATTATTTACATAAAAAAGGTGCTTTTTTTCTATGAAAACCCTATTTTTTACGACTTTTGACTGCTGAGTCACCATTTTCGGTGTATTTCAACTGGAAAAATGTTCACTTGAAGAGAATAACAAGCTACATAATGCAAAATTTTTACTTTTCAAAAATTCCAATTTTAAAGGGTCGAAACAAACCCAAGCAACACCGGGTGATACTGCAAGTATATATATATATAATACAAAATGGGACAAGAACGCAAAACATCCAGAAGACGATGCAAAAAATACGGACGGGTCATTCGAAGCCTTTAATCTTCAGTCAAGAACCGGATCATCCTCGCAATTTTGGCTGATAAATCTTGAGATTGCTCCAATCTGGCCAGCCCCAAGGAAAAACTAAGCTAAGAACATTAGATTCCTTGGAAAAAAGCTTCGAATGTATACGAAACAAGCTATCTATCTATCTATCTATCTATCTATCTATCTATCTATCTATCTATCTATCTATCTATCTATCTATCTATCTATCTATCTATCTATCTATCTATCTATCTATCTATCTATCTATCTATCTATCTATCTATCTATCTATCTATCTATCTATCTATCTATCTATCTATCTATCTATCTATCTATCTATCTGTATCTGGTGGACGCGTCTGAAAGGATTGGAGACAAGCACTTTCTTCTCTGGTCAATCTCTCATCAACTTTTTCAAGTACCACTTGAAAAGGAATGTGAGAGTAGAGAGGCGAGTTTTGTCTAGCGAATGTTTAAAAAAAAGATTGGTGAATGTAGCAAGGATGGGACGTATGAATGACGAAGCCACCTTGAGCATAATCCTATGAACCCGGAAAATTTAAAACAGTGTTATCTACTTGCAAACAAATGAGGTCTTTTCCGTGGGCTTTTCTTCCTACGGATAAACCTTATCTGCTCCCCCTTTACACTTTACATCATGACACTGTGGTACACGATCCCTATTGATGTTTTTTTCTCTTTTCCCTTTTTTCATTTTTTTCTTTCCCTTTTACGATCCCTTTTGATCGAAAACCTACCGCACCTTTTTTTTTCTCTCCCAAAAAAAGAAAAGCTCTACTTTGTAATCTGTCCCGTCTGTGTGCAGCCCTGTGTGGCTAATAAAGAAACATATCTATCTATATGAATATATATATGTATATATATATATATATATATATAGTGGTACCCCAGCATGGCCGCGGCCTTCGGGCTAAAACATTTTTAAGGATTTAAGGATTTATATGTATGTATTATACATACATATATATATTATATATATATATATATATATATATATATATATGTATGTATGTATGTATGTATATATATATATATATGTATGTATGTAATATATATATATGTATGTATTATATGTATATATCTATGTATGTATATATCTGTCTATCTCTCTCTCCTCGGCCCCCTCATCTCTCTCGCTCTCTCTCTCTCTATATAATACATATGTATATATATATATGTATGTATATATATGTATATATATCTATGTATATATCTGTCTATCTCTCTCTCTCCTCGGCCCCTCTCTCTCTCGCTCTCTCTCTCTCTATATATATACATATGATATATATATATGTATATATATATATATATATATATAATATATATATATATATATATATATAATATTAATATATTATATATATAAATATGTATGTGTACATATTTACATATGTATGTATTCATATGATGTGTGTGTGACCAGTATCAGGGGCTTTGAGAAAGTCATCACTCCTCTCTCCTCCGTTTTGATTGATCACATCCATAGGAAAACTGATGGTTCTTTCTGTCCCATTACATTACCTGTTGCATGCTACTTGTCGAGTTTCGCGATCACAGATTTTGTTTAAGAATTGTTATCTTAACAAGAACTACGTTCGCAAATACCTACCGTGCCCTGCTTCAGGCTTTTATCGTCCTATAGCGTCGAAGAGTGATCATCTTGACAGACACTTTTCAACAGGCAGAACCCATTCTTCTCTGGGTCTATCTCTAGTCAAATTCTTCAAAAAAAATACGCAAAGAGAGAGAGAGAGAGAGAGAGGGGGGAGAGAGAATAAAAGAGACAGTGAGAGACAAAGGAAGAGAAAGAAGACTAACTCTCAGTACAAGTTTGGTATTTTGTTTTGTTGACACCGGAAGTATGAAAGCGGAAGTTCATAATGGTGTTATTGGAACGCAGTGCACAGAGAGCTGGAACGAATATTGCAAAGTACTCTATCCGATGCACTATAACTCTCTGTCATTTCACCGCCATCAAGCACTTATCTTATCAAGGGTCTAATGTAGCAGCGGCAGCAGCTCGTGAAAATTTAATCAGGCCAGATGCACGGCTTAATTAAGGTAAAACTATTTAACACAATGGAGTATCGGGTTTCAATCATAAAATACATCATCATCAACATCATCACAACCATCACTGCCTTCCTCCCCTCCCCTCCTCCTATCCCCTTTCATCATCATCATCATCATCATCATCATCATCATCATCATCGTCGTCGTCGTCGTCGTCAACGTCATCGTCGCCGTCGTCGTCGTATTTGTCATTATTTAATATGCGTAAAATAAGAATAATTAAAAATGCGGCTATACCATTGCAGGGCTTGTGGTTTATTGCTTCAATGATATCGCCAGCAGATGTAGAAGGGATAACAACAACAACAACAACAACAAGATGGTGTTTTTTTTTATTATATAATTCAATTCAATTCAATGCGCTTTATTGCTATTGCTGTTGTTATTGTTGTGTTATTGATGATGGTGATGGTAGTGATGATGATGATGAACGTGGTGGTGAAAGTAATGATGGTGGATGGTAAGTGGGATGTGGCTAATTCGTTGATTGCGTTCTTGGTTGCGGTTAGGGCTTTATTTTTTGCCGTTGTTGTTGTTGTTGTTGATGCAGATTGTGAAATTCTGCTGCTAGCATTATAAAAATAATAATTCTAATTGAGGTCAAACGGGTAATCGCCCTTAAGAACCGCCATTTGCGCTTTATTTACTTATTTATTTATTTATTTATTAAGTGGGGAAAATAAATCGAGATATTAAAGAACGCTCCTCTCTGCTTCTTCAAAAATAATATTTAATCCTATCCTTCCTCTCTCTCTCTCTCTCTCTCTCTCTCTCTCTCTCTCTCTCTCTCTCTCTCTCTGTGTCTCTTTGTATTTCTCTTTCAGTGTAAGTCTATTTGTATACCTCTTCCTTCTCGCTTCTCACTCTGTTCTGTTTATTTCTTTCACCGTCTCCCATCTCACATGATTACCTGTCGCATGCTGCATGGCGTGTTACGGGATTTTCCTCCTGAGTATTACATACTTTATCTATTTACTATATTTTTTACACCTCAACTACTTCTCCCTGCAGGACCGTCTTAAGAGCTTTATAGGCCCATGGGCAACTAAATATACTGCACCCTATATTACATATTTACTGCCAGGAAGCCACAGCATATATAGATCAGAAAAAGGCGGCGAGCTGGCAGAGACGTTAGCACGCCGGGTGAAATGCGTAGCCGTATTTCGTCTGCCGCTACGTTGTGAGTTCAAATTCCGCCGAGGTCGACTTTACCTTTCATCCTTTCGGGGTCGATTAAATAAGTACCAGTTACGCACTGGGGTCGATGTAATCGACTTAATCCGTTTGTTTGTCCTCTCTGTGTTTAGCCCCTTGTGGGTAGTAAAGAAATATATATAGATCAGAATTGAATATCTAGACCCGTGTCGCCTGTGGACAACTGTCCAGTGTCCCCATACCTTGAGACAGTACTGTCTCCCAGCTAGTAAGTTTAAAGCATAAGTAAACTCCAATTCTCTGTCTTTCTATGGTCGATAACGATTCTCCACTTACCCAAGGACTATGTAGCAGCAGTCTCAGCTTATCAGATAAGCTGCATATTCTGACGTAGACCGGTGTAACAGAAGTAGTCTCTTTTACACGAACTTGTCTCTGTCCCCAACAAAGGTTAATCTTGGTTTTGCTTCTATATCCCTGTTCCGTAGTCTTACAATAACATAAAATAAACTCTCACAAACATAGCAGGCTTCCTCGAATTTTATATGATAATCCAGTACATCAACGCTTAAAAGCGAACAATGTAGAATTCCCTTTCAGGCTAAACATGGCCAAGACTTTACTCATGAAGAATATTTAAATGATAAGACAAATAAACTTTACTCTATAGTACTGTTGCTGCATGTCTCTCATTCAAAGATTTAGAACTAATAGTTTTTCTATTAATATATATTATATATATATATATATATATATATACATACCCATGTGTGTACGCACTTCTATGTATGTGTGTGTATGTGTGTGTGCGTTTAACTAATTTAATTGAACAAATGTTGCAGTCATCTGCAATTACTTATACAATTATACGTATAATATTCCATCGTATCGAAATAATGCATCCGAAACATTTAAAAGTTTAATCAAATAACAAGCTACAGGCGTAAACCAGAATGGCTTTAGAGTAATTCAGGAAAATCTCAATTTTGTTTTTGTTATGTAATCATTCACGAACTGAATTTTTTATCTGTATTTTAGTGTTTTGAACATATTGGCAGTACGTTGGCGCAATTGTTAGCGCGCCGGACAAAGTGCTTATCGACGTTTCATCGGTCTTATGTTTTTACTTAAATTACCGTCGAGGTCGACTTTGCCTTTCATCTTTTCTAAGTCGGTAATACACATACATACAATAGTTATACCCACACACACATGAAGCAGTTACTAAATGATAATGTAACTTTAAAAAGCTTAAAAATGGCGAAATAAATTAACACTTCGGCAACGAAACAATGGATAGCTCTAGCTCATATTTCGCAAGCTTTTTTGTGGTGTTTATTATAATACACACATACACACATCTATATGTGTGTGTTGTGTGTGCGTGTGTGCGTGTGTGTGTGTGTGTGTGTTTAATGATTTAATATTCCGTTTAGGCATTCCGAGACTAATAACCTGGTGTAGAATTCACAACGAAGCGTTAGTCGAGTGCAGCGCAGTAATAGAAAAATGAGATCACAAAGGATTAAACGATATTATATATATATATATGTGGTGTGTGTGGTGTGTGTCTCTGTGTGTGTCTATTATAGATTTATAATATATCTATATACACGCATACTATATATATATATATATATATATAATATATATACTTTATATATATATACATATATATATATGTCTGGTGTGTGTCTATTTATATTATATATATATATATATATATATATAGATATATATATATATATATATATATATATATCTATACAGATACACATACACACATAAACACATATATGTGCATACACATATTGATATGTACTCATCTATCTATCTATATATCTATATATCAATCAATCAATCAATTAATCTCTCTATGTATTAATATTTTATAAGCTTAAGGCTTATCACGGAGTATTCACTAAGGTAAATAATCTAATATTGGGGCATGTGTGTGTGTATGTGTGTGTCTGTGTGTGTGTGTGTGTGTGTGTGTGTGTGTGTGTGTGTGTGTGTGCGTGCGTGTGTGTTTGTAAGCACGTCCAATGTCGCATTGGAACATACGACATGATGCAAGAAATATTAGGATATCGTGAGGCACTCAAGCAGTACGGCCATTTTGCTCTTCAGTATGCATACAGAACCTTGACTATGAAACTGCTTGATCTTTCCTGATGTCTGGCTTCTTTAATTCTCCTTAATCTAAACCGATACAGAAGAGTTTAGTTCAGAGCTTCATGATACAAATATAATTCTGCTTCATGTGTTTAACTTCGCAAGAAGCAAATCTGTAGTGTTTCAGCAATCTGATAGCGAAATCGTTCGGAAGTGAGTCGAATGTGTTAGTTTGGATAATAGGGATAACAGGTCAAAGGGGGAAATAATCCTCTTAAGAATGCTACTTTATAATGTGTTTGTGTGTGTGTGTGTGTGTGGACTATTTATGTTTTACAGGCTTATTATATTTAAGTCTACAACAAGCGTGGAGTTATCAACTGAACGAAAATCCCGTAATGTTTTTATTATGTTTATACAATCACCGCAAAAATCCTTCCTTCTGATTACTGCTGTAATACACCCCACCACATACACACACACACACACACACACACACACACACACACATATATATATATATATATATAATCAAAATAAGCAACAAGGATATCCAGAGTTAATGCAGATTGTAATCACCCCATTTTGAATTATATGGATAATACCATACTAAATTCTGGTACCTTTAACTTAAGTACCATATTCAATGAATCTAAATTTTACTGAACTTATATATATATATATATATATAT
>NW_021829634.1:5000-31963 GCF_006345805.1 Octopus sinensis | reverse complement strand
GAGTGGATTTGGCAGACGGAAACTGAAAGAAGCCCGTCGTATATATGTATATGTGTGTGTTTGTGTATCTGTGTTTGTCTCCCCAGCATCGCTTCACAACCGATGCTGGCGTGTTTACGTCCCCGTGACTTAGCAGTTCGGCAAGAGAGGCCAATAGAATAAGTACTACAAAGAAAGGCTTACAAAGAAAGAGTCCTGGGGTCGATTTGCTCGACTAAAGGGTCGTTCTTTATGTTAGTTGTCTTGTTTTCCATTTGTTTCTCTCGTTGTTCGCACACCCAAGGTAGACTTCGTATTTCCTGTTGTTTACGTTTTGTGACCTCCTGTACCCATATATGCATATATATATATATATATATATTATATATATATATATATATAATATATATATATATTATATATATATATATATATATAATTGTATATATATATACAAATTTAATATACAATTATTCACAATTATTCATAATTGTAGTATCCTCCGCTGATGAGAAAAGAAGTTGGGTAGACAAATTATCTAATTCTTATGCTTTCCTAAAACTTGATTTCGAAATATATATATATATATAACGGGAAGCTTTATGAAAATAAACAAAAGACGAAGGCAGGTGGAAAACAAACGAACAATTGTATTAGTATGGCATATATATATATATTATTTATTTATTTCATTTCATCTAGTTTCAGCTCACGAGCTGAGGCCATGCTGGGGCACCACCATTTATATATATATATATATATATATATATACATATTATTTATACTATTATATGTTTGAACGCCACGCATCAATTTCCCAGAAGGTTTATCTTAATAATTTTGATGCGACTCTACCATGTACTGTTCTCCTTCTCTTCCTTTCTCTAATTCTTTGACCTCCCTTTCACCGTCTTCTATCTATCTCTATCTCTCACACTCTTTCTCCTTTACTCTCTCGTTGCTCACACGCGACCATTGTCCATCTTTCTTTTCCTCACGTGATCACCTTTCTTTTCCTTCAGTCTGTCGTACAGACCAGACGCAGTATTATCTGTCTCCTCTTCTATCTTTTCTTTTGTCAAAGACAATATTCCTCATCTTTATTTTCGCTTGGTTTGTTAATATGTCTCCACTGTTCTGTTCTGCTACAACTTTGACCCTACACAAATCCCAAATTTTAATTTAGTTCGCAGGAGTAACTGCCTTTCTTAGCCTCATATTGTCGTTAAATGCTCGAAATAAGGAGTAGATGGACAGCCGACAACTGATGAAGGGCCGCTCTTTATCTTACTTGTCTTGTTTTCCATTTATTTCTATCGTTTGCATACACAAGTTTGACTTTGTATTTCATGTTGTTTTCATATTTCATTTTGTTTATGTTTTTTGACGTCCCCTACCTATATATGCATATATATATATGTATTTACATATAAGTAGGTATATATATATATTTTATATACACACACACATACACACGCACATATATATAATATATATAAATATAATATATACACACATATATATATACATACATTCATACACACGCACATATATATATATATATATATTTATACATATATATGTGTGTATGTATATATATATATGTGTGTGTGTTCATAAGTATATATCTTCATAAGTATATATATTATTATTATTATTATCATTATTTCTATTTCTAAATCTCTCAAAGAGTGACATTCAGTAACAGTTTTTAGAGTAAAGGCTATTTGCCAATATAATGTGGATGCCCTGTAAGGGACTATGTTACTTTTGTTTTAGCCCCAAGAAACATCGTTTCTAGCTGGCTATACGACACAATATTTATATCCTTATATTTTCGAACATGGAGTTCAGCACTCCTATCTGGCGCAAAACAACATCTGTAGACTAGTTTCTGGGTTATTGCCCTATTTCAACACAAAGCAGCTACTTCACTAAATAGTGTTGCTGAACTCACCGTTTCAATATATAGTTTTGAAAGTGACGTACAGTCACTGATCTAAAAATATAAATATTATTTCCAAATCTCTCACCTTCATCCAAGTCTGGTATCAACTGAATATACTCGGTATTGTTCAAGCAACCGTCAATTTTAACCAACTTTCTTGAACCATCACTTTTTATGTATCCCCAAAGCATCAGACTTTTTCCCGCAAACTTCACTATTTTCGTCGTGTAACGTGGATCGTTTCGCTTTCCTGAAGACCTGATAAATTCTCGCTTATTAGAAGATGGCGAACGGTTTGTACGCATCTCTTCCCAGGTGCATTGAAGCAATTATTCAAGCTAATGGAAGCCACACGAAATATTAACAATGTACAGTAACTTCTTAAAATGTAGATTATGCAATAAATTTTCATTATAAACATTTTTCTGTTTTAAAACACTCTATCTTGATTGGTTTGTGTGAGGTGGTTTTGCAGGGCCATTTTTTTTGGTGGTCGTCTCGTATCTTCCCCTCTCATTCAGACCTCTTACTACAAAATATAATGATTAGGTGTGGAAATTACTCCAACAGGGACAATGTTTTAGTTGTGAAAAGCTTAATGCGAGACATCCACTTATAAGTTGGCAATTAGTAGATATTTACAATAGTTTAAAGTGGCCGAAGAGCACATATTATTACTTAGCAATGTTGTTATCTAATATCCGATTATCCCATATCCTAAGCGATCTGTAATGTTGTATACTTTGATTAACAAACCCATTCCTTTGAGAAATATACAAGTACATTTTTTTCAGGCTTATAGATTCTTAGACGATTATACAGTGTGTGTGTGTGTGTGTGTGTGTGTGCATGTTTGTGTGTGTGTGTGTGTGTGTGCATTCCTCAGCCGATATAGAGGAAGTAGTCAAACCAATGGACAGAAACATTACTCTAGAGCAGTTCTTTTCAACCTTTTTGCTGGAGTGGAACCCCAAGGAAACATTCCACTGGCTCGAGGAACCCCTGTGCAATAATTTAATAGTCTTATGCACACATATCTGCACAGGAGAATTAAGAATTACTGCCGATTTTAGCAGTTTTGTAACTTCTTGCGGAACCCCTGGACTGTACTGGCGGAACCCTAAGGTTCCGCAGAATCCTGGTTGAAAACCACTGCTGTATAGGCTTGTAGTTATACCTCGTTTTATCCCACGTTTTACAACGAGGTAAGAACATTTGTTTTGACCAAACTTCTTTGAGACTCTCATCAGTCAGGCGCTTTTGCATACCATTCGTATTCTTGGCATACACTTTTAAATCCTTTTCAAAGAACAGCTGTTACTTTGATGTTTTACGAATTACTGAAAGATTAATCGTCATTCGTCATTATTGTTGTACTGTTTTCTTTTTTAATATACCCTGGTCATTCTGAAACTTGTAAGTGACAATACATTAACATCCTCTACTTAATTTCCAGACGGCGGATCTGAACGAAGTCAGGTTCCCTATAGCATTCATAAGTGCACCTTAAACTTTAACAGCTCGTAGGGCTTCTGGCATCTACGAATAAGGAGCAAAATCGAATGCTTTCGTGTAGTCCAGGCTGATTGTGGTCAAGTTCCTCTTAATACCGTCACGCTTCTGATATCACGCTTTTGCCAATCAAAGTCTTTTACAAGTATGTATGTATGTATGTATGTATGTATGTATGTATGTATGTATGTATGTATGTATGTATGTGTGTGTGTGTGTATGTATGTATGTATGTATGTATGTATGTATGTAGTATGTAGGTAGGTAGGTAGGTAGGTAAATATGTATGCTCGTATGTATGTATGTATTATGTATGTATGTATGTATGTATGTACGTATGTATGTATGTATGTATGTATGTATGCATGTATGTATGTATGTAAGTATGTATGTATGTTTGTATATATGTATATATATATATATATATATATGTATGTATGTATGTATGTATGTATGTATTTATGTATGTATGTATGTATGTATGTATGTATGTATGTATGTAGGTAGGTAGGTAGGTAGGTAGGTAGGTAGGTAGGTAGGTAGGTATATGGGTAGGTAGGTAGGTAGGTAGGTAGATAGGTAAGTATGTATGCTCGTATGTATGTATGAATGTCAGTATGTAATACGTTTGTATTTATTCAAGCACGGATAACATTATATATTTCATCACAACTGTAATTTCACATTCACTAAGATAGTATTCAAAGTTACCAAATATAGCTTCTTTAACTACCTCTTCCTTCTTTCACTTCTTTTTCATCTTCTTCAGCATTATTAATAGTAATATTAGTATTATGTCCCTTAACTCGTATTTGCATTTTCCTCTTTCATCCGGTACTTTCTTTTCCTCCTTATATCTTCTCTCCTTACTTTCTCTCTTCTTCTTCTTCCTCTCCCTTCTCCTCTACCCCGCTCACTAGAAAGCGTCCGATCAGTAATATTAGTTTTGAATTCTTGGCTGTAGGCAAAACTGTTCATCAAATTTGATCTGCATAATATAGCAGCTTCTTATGGAAATCTCCGTCTTTCACCCACTTCTCTATCACTATCTATCTATCTATCTATCTATCTATCTATCTATCTATCTATCTATCTATCTATCTATCTATCTATATCTATCTACTCTATCTATATATATATATATATATATAATATATATATATATATATATCTCCAAATTTCTGTTTCTATCTCCCTGTCTGTCTGTAGTCTTATCTATATATATTTCTCTGACTATTAATACAACTAAATACACACACGTACATATATGAACCTATACTTATATGCGATATGATATTTGTATGGATATAACTATCAATTTATCTATCTATACCTCTCTTTCTTTTTCTCACTCTTTTTTCATATATATCTATGTTTGTGTGTGGGGTATGCCTTTGTATCTGCATATATGTATGAGCAAATACATGTATGCGATATATATATATATATATATATATATATACACACACACATGCATATATATATATGTATATATATGTTATATATATATATATATATAATATATATATATATTCATATATATATGTATATATATGTGTATATATATATACATATATATATGCATATATATATGGTGTGTGTGTGTGTGTGTGTGTGTATATGCAGTATACATTTATGTATGTATATCTACGTCTAATTTCTCGGTTGATGTAACTAGTTACCCGGATATCTATCTACCAATCTATTTGTCTACTTATTCTTATACAAACATACATGTATGTATATATATATATATATTATATATATATATACCCACACACATACACACACACATACATATATATACATATACATATAACGAGAGATAGATAGATATATACATAGGATACATACATACAGGCATACATAACAGTATATGTATGTATATGTGTACATATGCATACCTACGCACACAGGCACATACGTATATGTTTGTATATATGCACATATGTATGTATGTTTGTATGTAAATAAGTATATATGTATCTACGTCACCCTGTGTGTCCAGTCATTAATCAACCATTATTGAACGATCAGCTCAATCTCTACTCATGTCTGTTTATCAATCTACTTCATGGCAAGAACGTTGTGCTATGATCAAGCTACGATATACCGACACAAGATATAACAATACGCAAAATCCCAGAAGAAATAAGCAGGCACGTACATTCTTAGAATTTATTGTGATCCAACATGAAATTAGAGGGATTTTCATTGATTTGCGGGCGCACATCCATTAGTTTTATTCCGGTACATAGGAAAAAGGAAATCATTTTTTGTGTAGTTTCACTTCCTCTGAACTTGCATCATATATAGATATAATATATATATATATCTATATTAATATATATATATATATATATATATATATCTTCCTCCACATTGTATAAGTCATGTACGTGTTATACAGTTTTGGGTAGAAGGTGTTTACTATTGAATATGTTTCTGATGCAAACGGAATTCCGTTTGGACTTGTGCGTACGTAACAAAAACAAAAATACTCATGCATGTCCGCACTTACACACACTCATATATATATATATATATATATATATATATATATATATTATATATTTATATATATTATATGCTAATAACACACGCATATACACACATGTACACACACCACACGTACAGGGTGTCACCAAAAGATGTGTACGCACTTTGAATTTCTCAGTCTTTTTAAAATACCTTTTGTTTTCAAAATTTAATATAACCCACAGACAGAAATTAATATTTTTATGAACGCCTGTTTTCACATTGATCACCCTTAAGCTCCAATCATCGCTGATGACGCGAAGCAATGTACCCAAAACCATCAAGAAATATTTCGTTCGGTATTTGTACGCGTTCCGGTTCAATGAGGATCCCCTCATTTCGTCGAAGGTTACCAGTTTTGTACAGTAAAATTTGTCTTTTAAGTATCCTCACAAAAAAAAACATGTTTACGAGTGCGAGGTCCTGTGAACGTGGAGAGTGAGTATTCTACGGAACTTCTCCGTCCTGTTAGGTAATATTTCTTCAAGATTGGCCCTACATTTCTATGATAGTTTCAGGGGTCTCGTCTTGCTCCAAATAAAACTCCAAGTCTTCAGAATCCTATTGAATGCTTTGCATGGCAGATTGTAGCAGCAAGTTGAAGTAAATGGGACCCAGTCAGAGTACTGTGAAAGGAAAAGAAGGGTCTAATTAACTGTTTTGATGATAAGCTGCACCATAGAGTAACTCGTGGTAAATTAGCATGATATATATCCGTAATATGCAGATTCTCAGGCCCCCAAATAGGTAAAATTTTATCTTTTATCTTTTACTTGTTTTGTATATTCCGAAAGTATCTTAATGTAATCCTTATCGTTTGGTCTAAAACAACACTGACTATTTCTGAAAGTGATAACCTAATATAATCCTTATTGTCCTCTGAATATATATTATTATATATATATATATATATATATATTATATATATATATATATATATATATATAATATATATATCTATATAGTATGCGGTGCTATTAAGTTAGACATGGCCTGGACCAATCATTGGTCGAAACATATCTAAGTTTATCTAAGTTTATATATATATATATATATATATATATAATATATATATATATATATATACGGCGGACGTCATGCAGTTTCTTCCTACCAAATCCATTCACAGGGTTTTGTCGGCCTGAATGTGTATTAGAAGACACCTGCCCAATGTCCAGGGACTTCCGGAACGTTAGTTGTGCACATGAACAGTTTCATCTGCTTCAACCTTACCTCTAATTTCAGTGATGGTAAGTGATGTTGGGAGATCTGTTTGAAACTCCCTCCTAAACTATCATTACACTTCGACTGCGTTTTTAAATTTTACGTAGCATTTTAGGGAAACGTTCTTTTGCTCAAATCTTTGTCAGGTTTCCTTCAGTACTTATAATGAGTTAAATCCGAAGAGAAAAGAAAATTGAATTATCAGTTGTTGAAGTTTTTGTGGAGGGGGGATGCACCGAGAAAATACAGATACTGATAGGGCACAGAAAGTATGTCTATAGCCAGCTGGAGGAGGTGTCCTCCTGGGGCTACAAACTACAGTAGCATTCACCCTTAGGGGTTAGCCATATTCAAATGGCAAATATACGTAACGATGTGTTGCTGCTACTGTTTATAACTCGCTCTGAGATTTATCATTGTTTGATTTCACTTTTTCAATATCAGTGTCAATCGATACTGGAAAAAGTATATGTATTTGTGAAGGGAACCAACTTCTCGTCGACAACTATGATTGTCACACGCCGATGACGGGTCAATACCCTGAAACTCGAGTCCGTGTGTATCATAAGTTGAAGACGGGAAGGATGGCTTCCCTTTGCAGATACTGATAGGACACAGAAAGTGTGTCTATAGCCAGCTGGAGGAGGTGTCCTCCTGGGGCTACAAACTACAGTAGCATTCACCCTTAGGGGTTAGCCATATTCAAATGGCAAATATACGTCACGATGTGTTGCTGCTACTGTTTATAACTCGCTCTGAGATTTATCATTGTTATATATATATATATATATATATATATATATATATATATTTGAAAAAAGAAAAAGAATAGTTTCACTGGTTATTCTAATTAGTATAATTTATTATTAAAATTTTTTTTAATAATATAAATTTTACACTTTAGTTCGTAGAACTAGATGTACGAACTAAAGTATCAAATTTGTATTATTAAAAACTTTAACTAATAAATTAGATTGATTACAACTACCAGTGAAATTATACTTTTTTCTTTTTTCAAATATATATATATTTGTGTGTGTGTGTGTGCGTGCGTGTGTGTGTGTGTGAGTGTGTGTGAGTGCGTGCGTGTGTGTGTGTGAGTGTGTGTGTGTGTGCGCGCGCGTGTGTGTGTGTGTTAATTTATTAATGTATTCAGTGACCAGTTGGGGGTTGCGGAAAACCAAGTTGCGAGGTCCATATCATGCATTATAAATATTCAGTGACGCATTATCGAAGCCAGAATGAAATTAAAATTCATAATATATATATATATATATATCTGAAACATTTTTATTTCTCTTGAAGTTCAAATGAATTTGATACAAGATTCATATTTTCGAAAAATAATTCGATAATTTAGTCTGAACAATTCTCGTCTTTCTTTTCTATTTTCCTTTTTCCATACAGGTCTTTGCAACATCGAAGCTAATTTAGCAATACTTGCCCAACTTTTATGCTTCTTTCATTACCTGAATTTGCATTCATAGTTTTCTCATAACGATCGTGTAAATCACAATAAATTCACTCCATTTTATGCATCTTAAATTCTATCTACTTTTTCTTTCGTGAGATTTCCATTTAAATTTTCTCGTTCTTCTTCATAAGCACTTTGTTTGGGAATTGCAAAAGGCATTTCAGCATTGAGGTCCTTTGTACGTTGATTGAAGGACAATGTGAGAAAGGAACATTACCTGTATTGAGTATTTCAAATTCTAGGCTTTTTCCTCGGTGAGCAACGTTTTCTGCAAATGTCTGAATTTGTGACTCAAAAGCAGGAAAATTCGTTTGATCATTTCAATCATGAGCCTGCCTGACAATTGATTGCGTGAAATTCTGAGTAACAGTTTCGGAAGTCAATACAACACACATAAACCACACACTCACACATCCATCTTTCTCTCACTCTGTATTTCTCTCTCCACTTATATATGTAATTATACATGTGTGTATATGTATATATTATATATATTTATATGTATGTATATATATGTGTGCGTGTGTGTTTTCTATGTATATTTATATAATTTTTTACTTGTTTCAGTAATTCGACTACGGCCATAGTGGAGTCCCACCTTGAAAGATTTTAGTCGAACAAAGCAAACCCAGGACTTTTTTAGCCTAGTATTTATTATATCGGTTTCTTTTGCCGAACCGCTATTTAATATATATATATGTGTGTGTGTGTGTATGTGTGTGTGTGTGTGTGTTTGTGTGTGTGCGCATGTATGTATGTATATATATATATATATATATATATATATATATGACGGGCTTCTTTCAGTTTCCATCTACCAAATACACTCACAATGCTTTGGTCGGCCCGAGGCTATAGCAAAAGATACATGCTCAAGGTGCCATGCAGTGGGACTGAACCCGGAACTACCTGGTTGGGAAGCAAGTTTCTTACCACACAGTCACACCTGCGCCTAAATATGTAAATTATATATATTATATATTATATACTATATATATATATACACATGCATATATATACGTGTATATATATATGTATATGGGGGTGTGGGTGGTTGGGTGCATACACAACAATTATCGGCGAATACCAACATAGGTACAGATGTTTTGGCAGAATGATATTCGGGTAATGTGTGCAATTAATTGAACCCGACTGAGTATATAATGAGCCCTTGAACTATTCAGAAACATATAGTTTATAAATATACAGTCCATGATATACTTCGGATCCCTTGAAGGGCAGGTTTCGAGCGAGGTGAATTATAAGTAAATAACAACTGATGGAGCGGTGTCAATTCATTACAGCCGTTTCTAACAATTTTTTTAATTGATCAATGAGTACATTATATCATTACAAGAAAACCCTTGCTACCAAGCCAACAAAACCTTATTAATACTATAGATATACCCATCCCTTATATGTAGGGGCGGCAGGCCTTCCTACTAAACATCTTGAATTTGTTTTATTTTGGTTTGACTGTTATTCTGCGTTTAGCACCGATTGTGAAATCACTAAATATGTATGTCCCGTGGATTTTAATATGTTTCATTTTTTTTTAATGTCATTGATTCTAGAATTCATGTATTCATCTGATAAAAGCGGGTTTTTTTTATAATGATATAATTTTACTCTCTCTCTCTCTTTTACTCTTTTACTTGTTTCAGTCATTTGACTGCGGCCATGCTGGAGCACCGCCTTTAATCGAGCAACTCGACCCCGGGACTTATTCTTTTGTAAGCCCAGTACTTATTCTATCGGTCTCCTTTGCCGAACCGCTAAGTTACGGCGACATAAACACACCAACATCGGTTGTCAAGCAATGCTAGGAGGACAAACACAGACACACAAACACACACACACGCATATATATATATATATACATATATACGACGGGCTTCTTTCAGTTTCCGTCTACCAAATCCACTCACAAGGCTTTGGTCGGCCCGAGGCTACAGTAGAAGACACTTACCCAAGGTGCCACGCAGTGGGACTGAACTCGGAACCATGTGGTTGGTAAACAAGCTACTTACCACACAGCCACTCCTGCGCCTTACTCTTTTATTAATTTTTAAAAATTCGTTAGAGACGGCTGTAATGAATTAACACCTATATACATGTGTATCTGTGTGTGTTTGTATACATGCATTGTATATTTTTCGTTTATATTTCACTGAAGTTTCTAATTTTACATTCATGCATTTATTTAAAAGTTGTACCAGACCAAGAAAATCATTTGATCACATACACCATATGTTGAAACTGAAGCAACAATTTAATAGCATTTAATAAGATTAAAGAAACATTTAATAGCATATAAATCTGTTATACTCTTTACTCTTTTACTATTTTACTTGTTTCAGTCATTTGACTGCGGCCATGCTGGAGCACCGCCTTTAGTCGAGCAAATCGACCCCGGGACTTATTCTTTGTAAGCCCAGTACTTATTCTATCGATCTCTTTTGCCGAACAGCTAAGTGACGGGGACGTAAACACACCAGCATTGTTGTCAAACAATGCTAGGGGGACAAACACAGACACACAAACATATACACACATACATATATATATATATATATACATATATACGACAGACTTCTTTCAGTTTCCGTCTACCAAATCCACTCAAAAGGCATTGGTCGGCCCGGGGCTATAGCAGAAGACACTTGCCCAAGATTCCACGCAATGGGACTGAACCCGGAACCATGTGGTTGGTTAGCAAGCTACTTACCACACAGCCACTCCTGCGCCTATGCTCACTTCAAATTTAGATTTATTTCATGAAACGTCGAAACATTTATTCCATGCAGTGGAACTGTGTCTGCACTCTGGTCCCAGTTGTGCGTTCAAAATTTTGCCTCCTCATGAAATAAATGTAAATTTAAAGGGAATTTAAGAACTTTGTGTGGAATTAAATGGATAGAATGGTTCTTGGACGGTGTATTTGCAACAAGTAGTTGATTCTAGTTCATTACATGCTAAGTTGCAAATGATGGTATTACATTCTGAGATTTAAATGTCTGAAGAATTGGTGTACGCTAGGCGAATCTTAGAGTAGCAAAGGACTCAATATATATTATATATATACATACATACATACATACATATATATAATATATATATATATATATATATATATATATATATATATATATATATGTATATATATATGTATATATGTATGTATATATCTATATATATATATATATATATATATATATATATATATTAATATATTATATATATATGTATGTATGTATGTGTGTGTGTGCAGAGAGAGAGACAGACAGACAGACAGAGAAACATGCATACATATATACATACATACATACATGTATGCATGTATATATGTATATATAAGATCAGAACTTATCTGCAGCTCTTGGTGGTCCAAATCGGATGGGCAATCTATGTGGCTGTCTTTTCAGAACATTGTCTGGTTTAAAAAGCCATATCAGACGCCATGATGGTGCTGTGCAAAGGTGTAGGTACAGGAGGTGGTCAAACTCTGCATAAGGAGTAGACAAGACAACCACCACCATATATAATATGACGTGAATTTGCTACCCAGGTATCGATTAACCGAATTATCCATACTAGGATAATTCATTCATCTACTTAAATATATATATATATATCGTTGCTATTTCCGCTCTACAGTACCACACAATCATCCGCGTTCCGGGGCGATTTCCTTTCACCTATCTTTGAGGTATAGTGTATTTCTAAACACAATACTTCTTTAATGAGATCTCCCCTAGAAGTAGCGCAATTTCACAGTGTTCAATAACAGCAATATATATATATATATATATATTATATATATATATATATATAATATATATATATATATACTGTCTGTCTGTCTGTCTCTCTCTCTCTTTCTCTTTGTGGGTGTGTGTGTGTATATATAATAAATATATAATATATATATATATATAATATATATATATATATATATACACATAAAGAGAAAGAGAAAGTGAGAGACAGACAGACAGACAGACAGAGAGAGAGAGAAAGAAAGAAAGAAAGAAATAGAAAGGGATCAATTGATCGATCGATCGATAGATAGATAGATAGATAGATAGATAGATAGATAGATAGATATAGATAGATAGATAGATAGATAGATAGATAGATAGATAGATAAATGTAGATTTCTTCATATTCTGTTATTGGCTTTTCTATCTGTCCGACCATGTTACATATTCGAACTGCAGCACTTTCACACCAGTTTTGTGTGTATAAGTGTGTGTAAGTATGCCTCTATTTCTATATGTGTGTATGTCTTTGTGTTTGTGTTCCTCCCGAACACTACTTGACAACTTTTATCGGTTAAGGAAAAGGAGAGTAAAAAAATTAGTACCAGTTTTAAAAACTTCAAGGAGGTGCCCCAGCATGACCGAAGCTCAATAACTGAAGCAAGTCAAAAAAGAAAAATAAAGTGAGTCAACATAACAGACAAGAACCAAATAAAATCATAATAACCAAGGACTTCTCCAAACAAAATTCCCCAGCACCCATTACATTTGAAATAAAACGCAACACCAAACCTCTAAACGAGAAAACTGCCGAAATGTTGTTTTCTAGTCTAAGCACAAGCGCCAACATTTTTGGGAAGGGGGGCCAGTCGACTAGGTCGATCCCAAACTGCAACTGATACTTAATTTATCGACCCCGAAAGGATGAAAGGCAAAGATGATTTTTAAAATGAGAATATCTGAAATAAATTCCGATTGCGCCCACAAACGACAATATTAAAAATGAACCCGACCGCTCTCAAAAATTAAGTAGAAAAACAGGAAAAATTATCCAGAATCCTTATCCGATACCGGATCGATCTTAAAATCTAATCAGTTCGTGCCAGTTACAAGGCCAAACATCTCTGAAAGTTTCATCCGAATCCATCCAGGGGTTCTCGAGCTATCTTGTCCACGGACAAACAAACAAACTAACAAACACGACTGAAAACAATATCCTCGCCTTCGCTAAGGCGAAGGTAATAAGACAGGAATACAAAATAAAATCAGCACACTTTCCAGATTATAATTTGACCCTCTTCCTTCCATCAGACATACAACCTAATTGCCTAA
Source organism: Octopus sinensis (assembly GCF_006345805.1). NCBI lineage: Eukaryota > Metazoa > Mollusca > Cephalopoda > Octopoda > Octopodidae > Octopus > Octopus sinensis. The sequence continues at coordinate 18,195 of NW_021829634.1, read as the reverse complement.
TCTGAAGATTCAAAAAGTTTTGGGGTCAGATAAAATGTCAAACAAGCTAAAAACACAAGGGTTGAACGAATCCTTATACTTCTGTAGCTGTTCGTGCCAACACTGTCACAGAGTTTTAAAGTTGGGCAAAAGCACAACAATAATAAATCATAAAAAAGTCCCCCCAAGTGAAACAGCATCATACGGACCTACCATCTTTCTGTGAACACATTAGTATAATTAGTAAAGTTTTAGTATAATTTATCCACACATCATTGAAACACAAGTCAATACACAACCCGAAAGCTGAAAATAATATATGAAGGTTTGATACAAGAAAACTTCCTACCGTACAATTCGAATGACCGTCGATATTAACAAAACTTCCGACTCTATTCCCCGTTCTCTACTCACATAAAAGTGCTAAATTACAGCTTAAGATGCAGCTAAAAGCATTCCTTATAAACTAATTGTCATACCACCAAACTAACTGAGAGTAAAAGACCAACAAATATAGAGCCTGTAATTTCACGATTGATGTACAAGAGGGAACCGTCTCCTACCACTTTATTTTTATCCTGTACCTAAACGACCTACCCAGACTTTCATAAACCTTGTACAAAAACATTCTCATACAGATGATATAAGGTTGTCCCAAAAGTTCGTAGAAAGTCTTGGAAAATAATGGTCTTTATTTTGAGGAATAATTTTTGTTGTTTTTGTTAGTACTTGGCGAGTAAAAATTCAATTTTCGCAAGTGTTTACGAACTTTTGGGACAACCTAGTATTATTCTCACATCCTTCCCACCATTTTTCATTCCCAACTGTACAACTATTCTAGCCCTGCTTAAATCATCTCGAAACTTGACTTCACATCAACAGACTTAAAGTAGCAATGGCCAGCTCCGCTGTTAAATAGCTACTAATTCTTATCAGCAACAGTAAAAGATACCGAATGTAGATGACACACTCTCACGTTCTCTCACTATTCTCCGGACACTGCCACACAACTACCTTAAGTCTATTTAGATCCCCTTTAAACCTGGCACCCATACAGCAAACCGATCAAATCCATTGTCTTTCTTTGTAACAGTATCATCAAAAACATCAAATACGATTAATCAACACATTCAACAATATAAACGTAGGTCACGCGAACAAAAGCTAAAATTCTAGGAGTTACATAAACCCCTTCCACTCTGTTCACATCATACGTGTATAAAACATCGTAAAGAGAACTGAATGACGTTCACAGCTATGTAACGTCTATCACATGTACCACATCTGGCTCTCGGAAACAAAATATCCGCAATTTACTCTTTTACTTGTTTCAGTCATTTCACTACTGTGGCCATGCTGGAGCACCGCCTTTAGTCGAGCAAATCGACCCCAGGGCTTATTCTTTTGGAAGCCTAGTACTTATTCAATCGGTCTCTTTTTGCCGAACCGCTAGGTAACGGGGACGTTAACACACCATCAGCGGTTGTCAAGCGATGAGGGGGTGACAAACACCGACACACAAACAAACACACACATACACCACACACACACACACACACACACATACATATATATATATATATATAAAACTTAACTTAATTTAACTTAATTTAATTTAATTAAGTAGGTTTGCCATTAAAAACACCGAAACAATGCATTGTCTAAAGATGAATTAGGGTAAATGTTTTTAAATTTTCCTTTAATTTCTGAATTACTACTACTTGGCGGTTTGAGTCCTGGCTGCTCTTTCTAGTGGGTCGAATGGCCTATTAAGGCCATTCCTCAATTGTTGTTGAATTTATATATATATATATACGACGGGCTTCTTTCAGTTTCCGTCTACCAAATCTACTCACAAGGCTTTGGTCAGCCCGAGGCTATAGTAGAAGACACTTGTACAAGCATTGCATTACACCTGTCCTAGATAATATCAGTCTTACCCGGACCCACTACCACTCACGACAAACTACAATGAATAAAAGAAAATATATAGCAAAATAACTATGCATCATCTAAGGTTATACATGAGCCACAGTAATTGACAACGTTGGAAGCAAAACCCCGCCCCCAAAAAATTAAAAATGAGAGAAGATATGGTCATGTGAGAAGCACAATTTACTGCTTCATCATGCTTCTGACCTCTCAGTCCCTGCCATAACATGAAAATTCACCTCCAAATACCTCCATCACTTCAGCAATCTACTTGAAACACTCCCCAGAAATTTATCTCATTCACTCAGCCCAACATAAAGAACATACTCAGCAAGAGATAATAGCAACGTCAGTTGTGTCACTGACTCAAAACACTATGGTGGGATACACATCATTAACAATAAGTTCAGAGTATCAGTAACTGTTGCACTCAAAGCGATTCCATTTTATCCACGAATGCTGTAGGCACCATCCGAAATTTTACATGCACATAGACTGGGCAGTAGAGACAGTGCACCATCGCCAGACTGTCATACTGTCCCTCTCTATATGACGTCGCGCATGTAACAGGTCAGAGCTTGTAATATGCTCCAAAGCTAAAACGTAGACAAATGACTTGCCAGGTATCTTGACAAATGACAAATTACTTGCCAGGTGAATCTATGAGCTGCGTCTTGTTCGTCTGAATACATCCATATCATAAACTTGCTTGGTTAGGGCTGACCTGAAATTACGCAACAACAGCACAACACCGTATCACTTAACACTACACCACATTAAACAGTGCCATACTATCCTCTACTACACCACTCCATACTACAGGTTATGTGGTTGATGCATAATTCCTTGAAAGACGACAAGAATCATTTAATCTCTCCATATATAAACGGCAAAATGTCTGCGTGTGTGTCCTTTATACAAATCCACAATTTTTCAGTTAGAGGGCTCGCATTTTCTATGGTCAGTCATTCAAAACCGTCCAAGGGTGGTCATGCACATCTTTACATTTCCCCAATCACCCTGCAAAACCATTAAAGACTCAATAGAAGTGACTTTTTTGTGAATTTTCTATCCAAAACCCAATCAAAATACCCGAAAATTGATACACCAATTGAATGCCAGCTATCTGTATGTGATTGATCGGAGATTTGGACAGTACCCGCGTGTATATGCACACGCACGCAGCTGTATATGCATGCACTAGCACTATGACCCGGAGTTGCTGGGTCATAGTGCTATATGTTATAAAATTCTATGTTTCTACTGCTACATACATTAAGCCTTGCCATGTTATCCTCTACTACACCTTTCCATATTACAGTAACGTGGTTGATGCTTAATTCCTTGAAAGACGACAAGAATAATTTCATACATGCTATAAAGTTTTATGTATTTATTACTATATACATAAATATATTGCCAGTCTATCGTAAATAAATCATTCTCATTAATCGAAGCTAAGTAAACTGATTATATATTTGAGTCCGGTTGAGAAATACACTAGAAAATCTTGTGGCTGATTTATTATCCTATCGGATCAACCATTTCGTTTGTTCGTCATTTAGAACTTCCTAAATTAATCCTGTTTGATGACAGAGTGAAACCTATGTTACGGGACGTCGAGAGATAACTGCGATGGAATTACAGTGAACATATGCTCTGTAAAGGAAGAAAATGTGCGAATGACTGACTGACTTGTGAGTTATTTTAGTGATTCAGTTTGTTCGACCAGAACTAATTTCACGCGTCGACGATTCCTGTAATTTATGATTTCAACTGCGGTTCTCAGTGCTTATGTGACAACTTGGTAACCAACTAATGGTACTTATCTCACAAACAACTGAATATTTCCGGTTAACATCTCTATTGACTTTTTCCTCGATATCTTCTGTTGAATGATAAATCCAAGACAGAAATAACGCCCCTGCTCGGTTTCAATCTGCAATTTCTGTAAATAGTATTGTCCACACTCAGACACACACACACACACACGTATACACACATATACACGCACACTCACACCTAGACAAACATGCACTCATATACATACATGCACATATTTATTCACATTTAAAATACAAATATATCGAGATATATGTATGTACATGCATGTGTGCATATGTATAAAATGTACATATTCATCTTTATATTTATTCATCTATGTAACTATCTATAGGTGTGTGTATACAGAGGTATGTATGTATGTATATACACATATATGTGTGTGTACATAAAAGTGAGTCGACCTCAATGGAATTTGATCTAGACCATAGCGACAGGCGAAATACCGCTAAGCATTTCGCCCAGCGCGACGCCTTAATAATAATAATAATAATATAATAATAATAATATTCATAATAATAATAATAATAATAATAATAATATAATAATAATATAATAATAATAATGATGATAATAATAATAATAATATAATAATAATAATAATAATAATAATAATAATAACAGACAAATAACAAACAGACAAATACAAACAAGAAATCATACCACCTAATAAACACAAAGAAGAAGAAGAAGATGATGAAGAAACAACAAAAGCTATAAAACAAATGAAATCCAAACTAAAAATAGAACAGCAACGAGCCATGATAAAACGATGGCAAGAAAAGCCCCTTCATGGTAAATACTGCACTAAACTAAACGCAAAAGAAATAGACAAAGAAAAATCCCAGCAATGGTTGAGAAGCTCAGGACTCAAAGCAGAAACAGAGGGATTTTTAATTGCAGCACAAGACCAAAGCCTCCCCACCAGAAATTACCAAAAACATGTAATGAAAAGAAATATTACAAGTAACTGCAGAATATGTGGAGATGGACAAGAAACAATAAATCATATTATCTCTAGCTGCCCAGTCCTGGCTAAGAAGGAATATATTCACAGACATGACAGAGTTGGAACCTACATACATTGGAAGCTATGCCAACATTATGGAATAACAACAGAAAAAAGATGGTATAGGCACAAACCAGAAAAGGTCACAGAAAACGAGAAAGCAACCATACTCTGGGATATGCCGATACACACAGATAGAGAAATTAAGGCCAACAGACCAGATATAGTTGTCAGAGATCATGAAGAAAAAAAATGCTTTCTAATTGATGTATCAATACCGGCAGATGACAACGTGTCTCTAAAAGAAATGGAGAAACTCTCAAAATACAAAACCTGGAAATAGAGGTAACTAGAATGTGGAACCTGAAAACAGAAACAATTCCTATCATAGTAGGTGCATTAGGCATGATAAAAAAATATTCAGACAAATACATAACAAAAACACCAGGACTTACAAACACATATAACATACAGAAAATTGCACTACTAGGCACTGCACACATCCTACGCAGAACACTTTCCATACAATAACCATCAGAGCATCATAACAAATCACAGCACATACCCAAGGCACACAGAGCTGCGCTCGGTAGTGAAGTGAAAGCACGCTATAAAAATAAAACTACTGAATAATAATAATAATAATAATAATAATAATAATAATAATAATAATAATAATAATAATAATAAATGCCCTGATGCAGTACCAGGCAGTGGCTCTCATGGCTTCTGATCTTAACTGATTGGAAGTGTTATCATGTACATTGTTTTGTCTTGGTATAAAAGATGGGCTACAGCAAATATTCTGCTCAATACCACAGATTTGCTCGTCAGTTGTTTGACCTTAACCAGTTGAGCATGTCCCTAGTGGCTGACGATATGTGCATCTCTGATCACGAGCAGAAGTAGTGGGGGAACATCATAGCCATGTGTTGAGAGGGATTCTTTGGGGTTTGAATAATTCACCTCTGGAAACATGGGTGGTTCTTTCAACATCCTTAAACAACCCTTATTCAGGGACCTTTTGAGCGGGATGGGCTACTCAACCTGAAGAAAATTCTAACTGGGCTCCACCTGCAAGGTCATGTGCTGTTTATCTTGATATGAGATCACCATGTCGCGCACATATGGTTGTGATGCATGTGCCTGGTGTACCCTTATCAGACGGGTAGTCATGATGGGTATATTGGGCTTCGTATATTTTACCCCAGTGTCACTTTGATGGCATGAACTGTTCTCTCACTCAATAATAATAATAATAATAATAATGGGAATGATAGCAAAAGGGGCTGATTGCTACCTAACTCAGATACCAGGAAACCCCAAAATGGCAGAAATTCAAAAGATAGTGCTCATGGGAACTGCTCATATCCTACGCAAAATACTTTCTATGTAATCTCAAGTTTTAAAACAAACATAATTTTCGTATGGTTTTTTTAGGCATTCACTAGTACAACACTAACATGAACTTCCAGCTTGTTGTCTCTTGAGGTCTCTGAGTGAGACTTGGAGCCAGCTTGTGCAAATGTAAAGCAAAAGTTATTATTATTATTATTATTATTATTATTATTATTATTATTATTATTATTATTCGAGACAAGCTAGATAGATAGATTGATAGATAGATAGATCGATAGATAGATAGATAGATAGATAGATAGATAGATAGATGGATGGATAGATAGATAGATAGATAGATAGATAGATAGATAGATAGATAGATAGATAGATAGATAGATAGATAGATGAATAGATGGATGGATAGATAGATAGATAGATAGAAAGATAGATAGATAGATAGATAGATAGATAGATAGATAGATAGATAGATAGATAGATAGATAGATAGATAGATAGATAGATAGATAGATAGATAGATGTGGGTGTGTGTGAATATACATAATCCCCCTATTGACACATACATACCCAAACATGTACTGAGTTGGGTGGGGACAAATAATTACAAATAAACGAAAGATTTGTCCTAGACGGAATTCCAGCATCTCTAGATTTGTGAAATCATAAAATATAACATAACCACCCGTACGCCAGCATTACTAACCATTTATCGCTTGTCATCATTATTGTCATCGTTACCATCCTCATTATCACTCATCGTCGTCGTCATCATTATCAACGTCCTCCTCGTCGTCATCGCTGTCATCATCATCAGCAGCATTAGCAACAGCTGAGGTGGCAGAAGCGGCAGGGGCGGCACTAGAAATTGCTATTGTCTTTTTTTTTTGCAGTAGTAGTAGTAGTAGTAGTAGTAGTAGTAGTAGTAGTAGTAGTGGTGGTGGTGATGGTGGTGGTGGTAGTAGTAGTAGTGGTGGTGGCGGTGGTTGTAATAGTAGTAGTAGTAGTAGTAGTAGTAGTAGTAGTAGTAGTAGTAGTAGTAGTATATTGGTTGGTGGATTGGCAAAGTAAATAGAATAATGGGCAAAATGCTTTGCAGCATTCAATGACGTTCCTTTTTAATATCTGAGATCAAATCCAACTGAAGTCGGTTCTGTCTTTTATCGTTTCAGGGTCGATAAAATAAAATACCATTACCAATCAATAACTGGTGTTGTTTTAACAAAATTGTACATGGCGCAGGAATGGCTGTGTGGTAAGTAGCTTGCTTACCAACCACATGATGCCCGGGTTCAGTCCCACTGCATGGCACCTTGGGCCTATCAAAGTCTTGTGAGTGGATTTGGTAGACGGAAACTGAAAGAAGCCCGTCGTATAAATGTATATGTATATATATATATATATATGTGTGTGTGTGTGTGTGTGTGTGTGTGTGTTTGTGTGTGTGTGTGTGTTTGTGTGTCTGTGTTTGTCTCCAACATCGCTTGACAACCGATGCTGGTGTCTTTACGTCCCCGTCACTTAGCGGTTCGGCAAAAGAGAACGCTAGAATAAGTACTAGTCTTACAAAGAATAAGTCCTGGGGTCGATTCACTCGACTAAAGATGGTGCTCCAGCATGGCCGCACTCAAATGACTGAAACAACTAAAAGAGTAAAAGTGTTTCTCTCCTCTCTCTCTCTCTCTTCCCTCTTTCTCTTCTCTACCTACCCTCTCTCCCCTCTCTCATCTATCTCTTCTTTCTCCCCCTCTTTTTCTTGTGTCTCCCCCTTTCTCTTTCATCTCTCAACCTCTTTTTCTCAAATTTGAAACTCTGTACCTGTGTAACAAATCAGTTATTGCTACTGTGACGTTGAGGCATGCATGGCAGATTCTGTTGTTGTTGTTGTTGCTGCTGCTGCCGTTCTTTCTATTGTTATTGTTGCTACCTCTGTTGCTATTGTTGCTGCTGTTAATATTGTTGCTGTTGTTGCAACTGCTGCATTCATTTACACCATGGCAGCTCTGATTGACCCTACATATTTAAGGCTAAAGGCATTTCCAATCACAACCGTTTCACTTTATTTTTTTATTTTTTAGCTCTTACGAGATTTTGATATTACCATCTCTAATACACCTCCCGAATAAGTAGATTTTGACATTACCATCATTGTCATAATCACCTATCAAATAAATAGAACATTTTCCATATTTAGGCAACCTTTTATCAAACAAGTGTACCTTAGAAAAAGGATGTGGAACACAGAAGTGAAACTACACACGGGGCATTTGGAAAGTTAATCAAAGGCGTCTTCAAGAACAAAGACCTGAACTCGACAATGAAAATGATCGTTTATAATGCTGTTGTCATTTCAACCTTGCTATATGGCTGCCAAATTTGGATTTTATATCGTTGCGACATCCAAAATTTAGAACGCTTTCAACAACAGAAGCTTCGTTTAATCTTGAGCATCAAATAGGAACACTATGGGACCAACAACAAGGTCTTGAAATGAGCCAACAGTGAAAGCATCGAATCGCTGATCACGAAACACTGTTGTAGATGGTCAGGACGTGCAGCAAGAATGGAAAACTCAGTGTTACCACACCAAGTCTTATTCAGCGAGCTCACTTCAGGGAAAAAACTACGGGGTTGCACTCTTCGAAAATACAAGGACCAACTCAAAACAACACTGAAAGCCACTGGATTTGAACCTAAATCGTTTGAGTTACTAGCCCGAGACCGTACAAAGTGGCGGTGATCTATCAGCATAGGAAACACAAATTTCGAAGCCTCCAGAAGAGAAAAGAAGGTAATCAAACAAGAGAGAAGGGTCCGATAAAACCAGTCTGATCCTGAACCAACATTGGCCTGCAACCAATGGCATCGGCTCTTCTATGCAATAATTGATCTACGCCATCGCCATAAAGGAAACGGTCAGCGAAGAAGAAAATAAAGTCGAAAGAGAAAAAAAATTGACGATGATTTGTGTGCGTGTGTGTGTGTGTGTGTGTGTGTGTGAATGTGTGCGTAGGAGTGGTTACGTAGTAAGTAGCTTGCTTACCAACTACATGGTTCCGGGTTCAGTCCTACTGCGTGGCATATTGAGCTATAGCCCCGGCCGACCAAAGCTTGCGAGTGAATTTGGTAGACGGAAACTGAAAGAAGCCTGTCGTATATATATATATATATATATATATATATATATATATATATATATATATATATATATATATGTATGTATGTATGTATGTATGTATGTATGTATGTGTATGTGTTTGTGTGTCTGTGTTTGTCCCCTGCCAACATCGCTTCACAACCGATGCTGGTGTGTTACGTCTCCGTAAGTTAGCATTTCGGCAAAAGAGAACGATAGAATAAGTACTAAGCTTGCAAAGAATAAGTCCTGGGGGTCGATTTGCTCGACTAAAAGCGGTGCTCCAACATGGCCACAGTCAAATGACTGAAAAGAGTAAAAGAGTATGTGTCTACATGTGTGTGAGTGCGTGCGTGTGCGTGTGTGTATGTGTGTTTGTGTGTGCATGTTTGTGTATGTGTGTATGTGTATGTGAGTGTTTGTGTCCTATAGACACGACTATATCAAATGTGTCCCCTTTTTGTTTTAAGACAACAGTATTTAATATGAAGGAGAACCAGCTACTATTTCTTGCAGTTTAAGCGACAATATATCACTTATTTCTTTCAATATTGTTATTGTTCAGTTAAGATAGGGTTGATACAACAGTCCTATGATGAAGATCTTTCCAGCCATGGTCATCATTTGTTTATTATGTACAGGGAAGTTAGAACCACATTATTCGGCAGGTCCTATTTTCAAGACAGTAGATTATGAGTTGAGGTAGATTTTTAGGCTATGTGTGGCCAGTTTAGTCACAACATAGGGAATCCCACGAACCCGTGTTAGCTCGAGTCCTGACAAGGTAGTAGTAGTAGTAGTAGTAGTAGTAGTAGTAGTAGTAGTAGTAGCAGCAGCAGTATGGGGTAATGCGCCTTAAGATCGCCTCGATGGATCCACCATTTGTTGGTGATCTCCCACTAGCCTTGGCGGATGACACCCTTTCACCACTCAAGCGAGAACCCTCCAACGCATGGTTTTGTCTGGGTAATAGTAGTAGTTGTTACTGTTGGGGGTTTTACGAGGTCGGAGCGAAAATCCTACCACAACCTATTTTCGTCGCCTTTTACGACTCGCACATGAAACGTTGGTTGTATTCTTTGACACGTCGGACTCCACACAGCTCTTAACGAAAGTATATGAGAAAATCTGCTGCTCATCCCACTCCTATGGTGCCGTGTTCTGTCCTATTGTGTGATACATTGGGCAACTGTCTTCTACTATGGCACCAGGACGACCAAAGTTTTGTGAGCAGTCCAAAGTAAAGGCCACTTTTTTCTATCATAGTTCAACATTTGTCATTGGCACCAGCGGACAAAATGGAAAGGGCGTTGCCCTGGTTTGGGGTAACCAACATTTACGCAAACAATAAACAGCAAAAAAGAAGCCCGTTGTAGATGTGTGTATGTGTGTGTATGTGTGCTTGTGCCTGTCATCCTCCACCGTTTAACTGGTGTTGGTGTGTTTACGTCCCCGTAACTTATCAGTTCTTAAGGGTACTGTTGTTGTTGTTGTTAATAGAGGAGGCAACGATGGTGAGAGTACGATAGATGCGAGTGTGGAAGGTAAAAGAGGGAAATAGGGGTAACAAGTGGTGTCGAGGGTATCTGGTGGTGGTGGTGGTGGTGGTGGTGGTAATTGAAGGGGTAGTGGTGATGGTGATTGTGATGGCAGTTGTGGCGGTTGTGATAATGGCGATGATGTTGGTGGTGGTGATGGTGGTTTTGGTAGTGGTGATGGATGGGGTGTTGGTAGTGATGTGATGACGGTAGTAGTAATAGTGGTGGTAGCAATGCTATACGAAGCGGAGAAGGAAGAAGAGAAGGATGTAAAAGAGGAGGAGGAGGAGGTGTAAAGAGGGACACAGAGACAGAGAGTCAGGGGGTGAGACAGAGGAAGAGAAATTGACAGAGAGGGAGAGAGAGAGAGGGAAGGAGAGACAGGGTGATGGAGAGATTGACAGAGAGTGAAAGAGAGAGAGAGAGAGAGAGAGAAAGAGATAGAGATATAGAGAAGAAGCGACAGATCAATGGAGCATGGACTGACAGTTGCATGACAGCTAAGCTTCATCACTCACTCACTGTCACTCAAACGTCCACTCTCACTTTGTACAAGTTTCGCTCACACTTATACCCACTCACTCCAAAATACAATTTCCCTCACACGCAACCCCTTCCCCCATCCCCACCATCACTCTCTCTCTCTTTCTGTTTCTTTCTCTTCTCTCATTCTCTTTCTCTGTCTCTGTCTCTCTCTCACCTTTATTCAATCCCTCTCTCTCCATTTTCTAATATTTCTTTTTGTCTTAGTCCAAAAGTGACCACCACCACCACCATCACCACCAAAACCATCATTATCGCTATCATTATCACCATATGCCCCAGCAGCAGCAACCCATACCGTCACCACCACCATCACCTTCATCATCATCACCATCATCAAGAACACCATTGATGAGGATGGCACAGTAAGCACCACCACCACCATCACCACCATCGCCACTACCATTTCCATCACTGGTAGAATACCATCAATAACATAACTACTACTACTACTACTACTACTACTATTGCTGCTGCTGCTGCCGCTGCCGCTGCTACCACTACCACCACTACCATCACAACTACTATCACCACCATCACTACTACTACCACTACCACCAGCACCACTCTACCACCCCTACCTCCATCACCATCACCACCACCACGAATACCACCATCACTACCACTACCACTACCACCAGCACCACTCCACCACCCCACCTCCATCACCATCACCACCACCACCACCACCACCACCACCATCACTACCACCATCACTACCACTACCACTACCACCACCAGCACTCCACCAGCACTCCACCACCCCTACCTCTATCACCACCATCACCACCATCACCACTACTACTACTACTACTACTACTACTACTACTACTAACTATTGTCAGTGTTGTTGCTGAAGCTGCAGCTGTGACTTTTACTGTTGCTGCTGCTGCTGTTACTTGTTGATATTCTCCGCTGCTGCTGCTGCCGGTGTTGTTTACAACTGTTGCTCTCACTACTGCTGCTGCTTCTATTGCCGCGGTCGTAGTTCTGGTTGTTGTTGTGGTTGTTGTTACTGCTTCTTCTTCTTCTTCTTACTGTTGTTTGCTTGCAAGATGTCCTGTCCTGCAAAAATGACGGAGCAAAGAGTGACCAGGGAGAGCATGGTGAGTAACATTAAAAAAAAAAAAACCATTTAAAGCCGAAATGACACAAAAAAAAAACCCCCGCTTGTAACGTTTATGATGTTGTTTTTAACGAATGCTTTTTTTTTTTTCGAGTCTAGATGTGCGCGTATGTGTGTAGCTGTATAAGTGCGTTTGTATATATGCGCTTTGTAATTTTGCATAATCCATCTCTACATGTTGTTGTTTGTATTTTGTAGCATAACATTTAAAGCCAAAAAGAAAAACAAACTTGTAACGTTTATGATGTTGTTTTTTAGCGCGCCGGGAGAAATGCTTAGCGGTATTTCGTCTGTCGTTAAGTTCTGAGTTCAAATTCCGCCGAGGTCTACTTTGCCTTTCATCCTTTCGGGGTCGATTAAATAAGTACCAGTTACGCACTGTGGGGGGTGGGGCGATGTAATCGACTTAATCCGTTTGTCTGTCCTTTTTTGTCCTCTGTGTTTAGCCCCTTGTGGGTAGTAAAAGAAATAGGTATTTCGTCTGCCGTTACGTTCTGAGTTCAAATTCCGCCGAGGTCTACTTTGCCTTTCATCCTTTCGGGGTCGATTAAATAAGTACCAGTTTTGCACTGGGGGGGGTCGATGTAATCGACTTAATCCGTTTGTCTGTCTTTGTCCTCTCTGTGTTTAGCCCCTTGTGGGTAGTAAAGAAATAAGTATTTCATCTGTCGCTACATTCTGAGTTCAAATTCCGCCGAGGTCTACTTTGCCTTTCATCCTTTCGGGGTCGATTA
>NW_021829633.1:25000-37977 GCF_006345805.1 Octopus sinensis | reverse complement strand
TACCCGAAAAACAATACGGGTATATACGGGTTAATGAGAAGCCACCATGTGGTCATTTAACTTGACAGAAATAATGCGCACCTGTCTCTAATATAAAAAGAGAGGAAGGTGACGAACTGGGAGAATCGTTAGCACGCAGAGCGTAATGCTTAGCGGCATTTGTCCGTCTTTACTCCACGTTCAAATTCCGCCGAGGTCGACTTTGCCTGTCATCTTTTCGGGGTCGATAATATAAGTACCAGTTGATCACTGGTTTCGGAGCAATCGACCACCCCTCCCCCAAAATTGCTGGCCTTTTTGAAATATCCGCCAAAAATAGACCCGATATTCTCTGCTTCTGCAATACATTTTCAGTATCTTCTGCAGGTACTGTTTTCATATCCACCACTAGAATTATGTGACTTTTGCTCTGTAGAGGAATATTTGATGGAATGTGTGAGGAAAATTAAGAAAATCTGAAAAATTATCATTTGTAAAAGTATCACTGGAGATTTTTTTTCAAAGCTGCATAGTAAAACCGCTTTTCGAAGTGAACGGTAATAAAATTTTTGGCAATCTTTAACCTTCTATTTGTTTCAGTGCGGCCATGCTGGAGCACTACTTTGAAGAATTTTTAGTCAAATGAATGGACTCCAGTACTTATTTTTCTGTTAAGCCTGGTACTTATTCTATCGGTTGCTTCTGAACAAAAGCACTTGTTGAAGAAGTCATGCAATGAAATTGAACTACAAACCCCATGATTGCAAAGTATACCGCTGAAGCACTTGGCTATGTCTATGTCCATAGCGATAACATGTGCTCAAAGGCCGTGTTACTGCACTCCCCATTTGTCGGTATATTCTCGGGTCCTCTCGGACGATCCGCCGAGCTGAATCCCATTCAGTTCCCTTCTCTACGAGATACCGCCTCATCTACCGCGACCATGTAGGATCTGTCAACCCAGCCGGATCCTCAGAGAAGAAAACACGGTAAGCAAGCAGGGTCTATCTTGGAAAATCGAACAACATGGTCAAACATCCTGAGCTGACGCTCCCGTATCCTACAAGTAACAGGGTGCACTCCCAATTTCTGAACAGAGTCGTTGGTTGGATACGAAATCCATTTAATGGTAACCCAAAATCCTGCGAAGCATTGTGGGTTGTGAGACTTGGACACTGTCTGGGGACCTTAGGAGCTGCCTGAACTCCTTTGGGGCAAGGACGCTTGGCAGAATTACAGTACTTAAAGAACTAACATATTTGACCATTATTATAGAGAGAAGAGAATAGAAGGCGATGAGCCGGCAGAAGCGTTAGTATGCCGGACAAAATGCCTAACAACATTTCTTACGTTCCTTCGGTTCCCAGCTCAACTTTACTTTTCATCCTTTCGGGATCGATGAAATAAGAACCAGTTGAGCACTGGGATCAATGCAATCGACAAGCTCCACCCACCCTAAAATTTCAGGCCTTGTACTAAAATTCAAAACTATTATTATGGAAAGGAGAGAAGGCGGCGAGATGGCAGAAGCGTTAGCATGCTGGACAAAATACTAAGCGGCATTTCTTCAGACCTTACATCCCGAGTTCAAAATTCGCTGCGGTCGACTTTGCGTTTCATCCTTACGAGATCCTTAAAACAAGTACCAGCTGAGTACTGGAGTTGAGCACTCCTTCAAAATGTCAGGCCTTGTGCTTTGAGTAGAAAGGATTATTATGGAGAGGAAAAGCTGCACAAAGTTGCAATCCCGCGAAACAGCATTCGTCTATATTGACAATGCTAGCGCCGGGTTCCAATCGTCATGAAGGGAGAAAAGGAAGTGCCCACGACCCTTTACAAGGCCTCTGAAACTGGTGGGAGGGCATGGAGGAAGGTAACTTCAAACCGGAGATATGACCCAAACTCATACAACAGAGTGGACCCTGCTAAAGGCGCTTAGGATTCCAAGTAGTAGTGGCAGATTGGATGAAGGATTAAATCTACCAGCCAAGTAGGCCATGGTGGGAACCGAACTCAGAAACCCAAAAGTCAGAAGAAATCTCTGTAAGATATCCGGTTCGACATGTCTATAATTGCGTCACTCAGCCGCACGGGATTGGTACTTTAATTAATCGACCCCGAAAAAGAGAAAATGCAAGGTTGATCTAAGCGGGATCACAGAAGGACCTCAATGAGATTTGAACTCGTGTTCTGCACGAAAACTCGCGCCTTTTGAGTCACTTTGTGACTCCCTGGCAATAAAAGATATCAAAATAACTATGTATTGATATGTAGATAGATAGGTACCTACACACACACACACACATACACACACATGCACGCACGCACACAGGCACGCACACACACACACACACACACACACACACATACAACAGTATTATGTACAGTGTCCATCTACGAAATTCAGCATATTAATCAGGTGAAGGTTAGAAGAGATCAGCTCACAGGACCGTGCGGTGTAGTGGGAACGAATCCAGAACCAAGTAATTTCCAAGCAGACTCCTGAACCAAATTACCATGCCTGCATCCACCTTACAATACAGTTTCTGGCCACCCCTGCTGGATACAAATTAATTAACAAGACCTTCATGTGCTCGCTTCAAACAAATCTTATAGAACTAATAGAAGAATCCGATAGCTGTTCCATATATAATTCTGTAATGACCCTGGATAAACCATCGGTGATTTTTTCTTGGGGCCATTAGGTGTTTCAAGTCAGTCAACATCAGACACCCACTTCCACCCAAACGACCCAGCCGGGGATTGATGAAACCCTAACTTGTCTACAGTTAAGACTACAGCTAGTAGTACTAATCCCTCCAGGGTTCGAATTTCCTGATCCACATCCACCTTGAGACAACCTCTACTGCTTCAACAGCCGTCCTGATGGCATTGTGTCTACTAGCTCTTGTGATGCTAAGCGTGTTATATGCTCTGCAGAGGGACTGGCCCGCAATCCTTCAGCATTCAACCTCTATGGGACCACACGTTACCGGTTCCTTTGGCAAAAATCCACTAACTAGGCATATTCTCTCCTCTGACTCTCATCAGCTTCCTCGATGCGGTTCTCTCAGGAAACGGAGAATTCTAACAGAACCGCCTGTTTGGATGCGTCTGAAATCAGCACCATATTCGGCCTTGTACTGCTAAATCTCCTTAATTTAACAGTCTGTCGTCATCGTATTAGAAGGCGGGTACATTATTGAAAGTTCGCTTATTCTTTTACGTTTTCAGCAGTTGGACTACAGCCATGCTGGGGCACCGCCTTTAAGGGTCTGGTTAAACAACTTGACCCCAATGCTTATTTGTTTGTTTTTTTAATAAGTATGGTACATTTACTTCACCGGGCTTTTTTTATTGTTGTCGGACTGTTATTGTTATAAAATGAAAAAAAAAACTGAAGCGGTTGTCAAACAGTTGAGACATAAACACAACCACTAAAGCGCACACACAAACACACATACATGTACACGTGTGTACGTGTGTGTATATGTGTACAACGGGCTTCCACGCAGTTTCCGCCAACCAAATTCACTCGCAAAGCATTGGTCCATCCTGGGCTATAGTAGAAGACGCTTGTCCAAGGTACGACGCAGTGGGACTAAACCTGAAAGCACGGGTTTACGAAGTGCTTGTATGTGTGTGTGTGTGTATACAGTCTTATATTTCACTCTTCCGTTCAAGTAAATATATATTTCTTTACTACCCACAAGGGGCTAAACACAGAGGGGACAAACAAGGACAGACAAAGGGATTAAGTCGATTCCATCGACCTCAGTGCATAACTGGTACTTAATTTATCGACCCCGAAAGGATGAAAGGCAAAGGATGGTCACGGCAAGGATGTCTTCAAAGATCTGTTCATTCAAGGTTAAACAGGAGCTAAGCTACAACAACAGTAACAATAACACTGTCAGCAGTCATTGTCACCCAGAAAAAGTAGAACGGCTCATGATGTTCAAAGTGCCGTAATTAATGATTTCAAATTTTGGCACAAGGCCAGCAATTTCGGGGTAGGGAATAAAGTGATTACATTGTCCCAATGTTCAACTGGTACTTATTTTATCAATCTTCTTAGGATGAAAGGCAAAGTCGATCTCAACGGGATTTGAACTCAGAACGTTAGATTCTAAGACACAGGTGATTAAACACGCTCACTACTCGCCCACCCCTATGATCTTACAATCGGACCACTCTCTCTTTATGCTTTCCACAGCTTTGTAACGGTAGTTGTATGATATTTATTTAAAATATATTCGTGTGTGTGTGTGTGTGTGCGTACATTCTTACATATACAAACACACTACAATCTCCCCATTTATTTAGTAGCTAGCTGTGTGTATGTATGTGTGTGTGTGTATGTATGTGTGTGAGTGTATGTATATGTGTGAGTGTGTGTGTGTGTGTGCATGTATACATACATATGTGTACCCTTATGGGAAATAAAGAAACAACATATGTGCACGTGGATATGTATATATGCATACATGTATACATATTTGTATTTATATATATATTTGTATATATATCACCGTGATCACCGTGACCGACCAGGCTATCAGATGTTGCTACACATCGCTGGTCACAATGCGCTTCGCATTGTTTTAGCCTTCAAATGACGCCACCCCGCTGGCTAAGCGAGCAGGCCAACAGAAGAAAGAGTGAGAGAAAGTTGTGGCGAAAGAGTACAGCAGAGATCGCCACCACCCCCTGTCAGAGCCTCGTAGAGCTTTAGGTCTTTTTCGCTCAATAAACACTCACAACCCCCAGTCTGGAAATCGAAACCGCGATCCTACAACCGTGAGTCCGCTGCCCTAACCACTTGGCCATTGCGCCTTCTTGTATATATGTGTGTTTGTGTGTGTGTGTGTGTGTGTGTATTGTGTATTTGTATGTATGCTTTTATGTATATCCATATTTTATACATTATATACATTATTCATATATATATGTATATATATATATATATATATATATATATATATATATATATAACTATCGATTTACGAGTGCGCATAGATGCTTACATACAAAACGATCAACTTGTGTTTACTTATAAATTCATTGCAAACAGTTAGTTAGCAAACCACTGCTGTCACATCGTCACTAATCCAACGTTAGTAACACCAGAACAACACACTCTTCGTGAAGCAAGCAGGCGAAGAGAGACTCCTCTGCAAAGCACAACACATCTTGCTAGAAGTAGCAGCCAATTTTCCCTCATATTAATCACACCTTGCTGCCCTAAGAAAAGAATGAAAAATAAGTTATACATCGGATGTAGTATTCCTAGATATACTATGCCTGATAACACTTCGTGGAGCAAGCTGACCAAGAGAGCCTTTATACAACCACTCGTCCTTCTAGAACAAACAGCTAATTTTCACTCATATCAATCGCATCCGGTTTGTTAGGAAAATAATAAATAAATGAGTGACACACTGGATGATGTACTCCTGGGTACACTATGGAACGTTGTCAGAAAAACAACTTTAATCGTTTGTCTGCTGAAACAAGACTGACTTGGGGCTAAACAGCAATCCCTTACACCTACCTTCTTAAAGAAGTATTGAAAAATGTGTAGCACATTGGATGGTGTATTCCTTGATATTCTATGCCCGATGAAAAATATAGGATGCTTATTGTTGGAAAAAAGATCTTAGATTGTGTTCCTACTGGAACAGGACTGACCTGGGGCTAGACAGCAATTTATTACACCTACCTTCTTAAAGAAGTATTGAAAAATGTGTAGCACATTGGATGGTGTATTCCTTGATATTCTATGCCTAATAAAAAATTTAGGATGTTTACTGTTGGAAAGAAACTTTTGATCATGCGTTTACTGGAACAGGACTGTCCTGGTGTTAAACGATAATTTCCTCAAGACGCAGCATTATACTATGCCAGACAGCTAGCAAACCTCTACCATCTGCTAGAAGTAGCAGCTAAATTTGCCTCAAATTGCGGCCAGTCGTTTACCACATCGAAACAGTATGTTAGAATAAATCTAGCTTTAGGTACACTGCAAGTAAGGAGAGGTAGCTATGATTGGAGCGTCTTTTGTCATCTGCCTCATGGACGAAGGATGACTCGGAACTAAATGATAACGTTACAATTACACAGTGTCACATTATGTAACACTTCGTGTCAATGAGAGAGCCTATATGTGGTCACTAGAGTTGCTAAAAATAACAGGTGAACTTCGCTCAAATCACATCCTACCGTCTACGCCTTGTGAAAGTACAGAACGCCATTGTATAAAGTAGTAGTTTTATATACTACTAAAAACAAAGTGGATTGACCAAGGGTTGACCAAGCACAACAGTATATCACCTAAGGAGTCTCTACGTAGGCGATAAATCTATTAGAAACAGCAGCTATTTTTTTTTTCAGCATTTTACACCCTATCGTTTATAATAAAAAAAAAAGGAGACTGGACACAGTAAGTAATGTAGTCCTAGATAGCATGAAAACGAAAACCGAGAGAGTCACACCTGAAATACCTTTATCTATAGATCTGCTGGATCGGTGTAAACCTGGAGTTAAACAACGGCAATACTAATCATCAATAACGGCTTCACAGTTTGGCACAAGGCCAGCAATTTTGAGGGAGGAGTAAGTCGATTACATCGGCCCCTGTGTTCAACTGGTACTTATTTATCGACTCCGAAAAGATGAAAGACAAAGTCGACCTCGGCGGAATTTGAACTCAGAACGTAAACACTGATGAAATGTTTGCCCGGTTTGTTAACGATTCTATTAGCCCGACGCCTTATTAATAATTAATAATACCAACGATAGTGTTTGGAATAAATAACATATTTTATACACAATCATTCCAGCTGGAATGTTTAGACGCTTTATTTACCTCTAATTTTTGCACATGTGGAGCAATATGTTATATGAAACAACATTATTAGCAGCACATGATAGAGATTACACCTGTTTACGTGACTACAGAGAATTGTCCTTCAAATCAGACAAATAAGTAACGATGCAGATATTATGTAGTTAATATCTTGTCTACTAATCGGGTGGCGATGACAGCTTGGCCCGCGATCAGGTTACGCAATATTAGCCTAAATAACCACTCGCATCCGGTATTATATCAAGGTTAGTTGCAATTTTTGCTACTGTTTTTGTTATGGCTTTTGATTAGATTTCGACTTTTTTCTTTCTTTTTTTCTTTTTTGGCTTAAGCAGTTCTCACAGAATGGAATCTTAGGCAAGTTTATTACTTTTATTGAAGCCTCGAGTCGATTGAGACCTAAGCTTCCACAGAGTGTGACAAATATAAAATATATATGCATATATATATATATATATATATATATATATTATATATATATATTATATATATATATATATTTATATTTATATTTATATTTATATATATATATGCATGTATGTATATGTGTGTATATATAAATATATATATATACATACATATATATAGATAAATAGATATATATATATGTATATGTAATTATATATATATATAGATAGATAGATAGATAGATAGATAGATAGATAGATAAAAATTACAGGTCAATAAGCTGCCAAATATTCAACTTGGGATAACTGCATATAAAAAGATATATATATATATATCTACACATACACACACACACACACACATACACACACACACACACATGTACGTGATGATGTGTGATAAGAAGTTTACTTGTTAATTACGTGGATCCGCGTTCAGTCCCACTGCGTGGCTCCTTGAGGAAGTGTCTTCTGCTACAGCCTCGGGCCGATCAAAATCTTGTAAGTGGATTTAGCAGACGGAAATTGAAAGAAGCCCGTTGTATATATGCATATATATATATATATATATATATATATATATATATATATATATATATATATATATACCAATGAGTGTGTGTCTTTGTGTCTGTGTTCATCCCCCACCACCGTTTGACAACCTGCGCTGGTGTGTTTAGGTTCCCATAAGTTAACGGTTCTGCGAAACAATCCGTTAGAATAAGTACCGCACTTCAAAAAGGTAATTGCTGGGGTCGTTACATTCGATTAAAAATTCTTCAAGGTGTTGCACCAGCATGGCCGCAGTCTAATGACCGAAACAAGTAAAAGATATACGATATATATATATATATGTATGTACATGTACATATACATACACAGTGTATAGGCGCAGGCGTGACTGTGTGGTAAGAAGTGCTTACCAGCCACATGGTTCCGGGTTCAGTCCCATTGCATGGCACCCTCGGCAGGTGTCTTCTACTATAGCCTCGGGCCGACCAAATCCTTATCTGTTGACGGAAACTGAAAGAAGCCCGTTGTATGTGTGTGTGTGTGGTGTGTGTGTGTGTGTGTATCTGTGTGTGTGTGTGTTTCTCCCCCACCCACATAGATTGACAACCGATGTTTGTGTGCTTACGTCCCTGTAACTTAGCGGTTCGGCAACTAATCGAACTGCAAGAAACAGCAGCTCCGACTTCAAATCATACCTATTGCCTTTGAAAAGCAAAGCGGGTGAATGCATGAGCAAATGATGTTTATGTGTGCGAATGTGCATGTGTGTGTGTGTGTGTATGTGTGTGTGTGTGTGCATGCGAGCGTGTGCGTGTATGTGTATGTGTGTGTGTGAGGTATGTGTGTGTGTGTGCGCGCGTGTTTGTGTGTGTGTGTGTTTATATTGAACACTAATGGTAACTACTTCACCATTAGTACCCCCTTTAAAAGCCAGATAATTAGACTGCGGTCATCCAAAAGAAATTTAAAGGGTTATAGTTAATCATATCGTTAGCCAGTAGTTTTATTTCTGTTTGTTGTTAGTTTTATCCGGCACCATTTGTCGAACGGCTAGCTACGGAACGTAAAGTGTGACGAGCATAAAAACGAGCATGGATTTGTTTAAGACTTTTGTAAACGTAAACTCACCCATATGCATGAGTACGTGTATGTGCGTGTGTATATGTAATCACACATGCACACACACACAAACACACACACACACACAAATGTGATTATATATATATATATATATATATATACCAGAGTACGCACATAAATGCGAAACAAGGTGGGAAAAATATTACTAGAATACTAGAGATAGAATAATCCTCTTTTTTAAAAAAACAAAAAAATATCACAAAAGCTGTTACCCAGAGTTTCATGTTCCCATTCGTCGGACAGTTTTGTATATAAAACTGTCCGACGAACGGAAACGTGAAACTCTGAGTAACAGTTTTTGTGGTATTTTTGCTGCTTTTAATAAAGTGTGTGTGTGTGTGTGTGTGTATGTATATATATATATATATATATATATTATATATATATATCGGTATCGCCTAGGCTATCGGATGTTGTTATACATCGCTGATCACCATGCATTTCACATCATTTTAACTTTCGAATGATGCCACTCCACTGGTTAGTCCGTCGCAGGATTACCCATTTACAGCCGAGTGAACTGGAGCAACGTGAAATGAAGTGTTTTGCTCTCGAACACAGCGTGCAGCCAGTCTGAGAATCGAAACCACGATCTCACAATCGTAAATGCGACACCCCAAACCACCAGGCCACGCGCCTTCACGTATATATCGGTTAGATAAAACTCAAAGACATATTCTCTGTTATTTCTTACTTGTTTCAGGCATTGGGTTGCAACCATGCTGGAGTACAGCCTCCAAGTGTTTAGTCGAACAAATTGACCCCAATACTTATATTTTGTAGTTTGATTGCTATTCCATTGGTATTTTCTGTCGGACCGCTAATTTACAGGGACATCAACAAAGTAACGTCAAGCGGTGTTGGGTTAAGCGCAAACCCAAAGACATATGCACAATCCCATACGTGTGTTCCTATCTGTGGAAGAGCGTCGGCTCGAAACGTTAAAGACTTTTTCACTTACCGTGCGTTATACTAATACATCTGTTCGTTGTCTACACCACCTGTCTTCGTCTTTTGTTTTTTTGTGAATTTTCTCCCTATAAATATATATACACACTCGTATATGTATGTCTATATGTATGTATGCATGTATGTATGTATTATGTATGTATGTGTGCATGCATGTATGTATGTGTGTGTATGTTTACGATGAGTTTGCATACTCTTTCCTTCAACTAAATTCACTCACAAAGCATCTGTTGACCCGTGGGTAGAGCATAAGATGTGAAGGCACTTGTGGTAGTAGTTAGAGTATTCAGTTCGAGAATTTATGTTCGTGAGTTCGATTCCCGGTTGCGTGCTGCATCCCTTGAGCAAGACACTTCATTTCACGTGGCTTCCGTCCAGTCAACTGACAGAAATGAGTTGTACTTGTACTTCAAAGGGCCAGACTGGTCACATTATGTGTCACGATAAATCTCTTTGAAAACTACGTCAAGGGGTTACGCGTGTCTGCGGAGTTCTCAGCCATTTGCACGTAAATTTTGACGAGCAAGACTGTTCCTTTGATCGGATCGCCTGAAACACTCACCGTCGTAACAGACAGACTGCCGAATAGTATAAGACACTTACTCAACGTGACACACTATAGGACTGTACTCGAAACAACGTGGCTGGAAAGTGTATGAATACATGTACTTTTTTGTTTTTACTTCTAAGCAGCAGAAATAGCAAAGTGTCTCAAAGGACGAGAGTTTCATGCATGATATATCTCTTTACTCTTTTACTCTTTTACTTGTTTCAGTCATTTGACTGTGGCCATGCTGGAGCACCGTCTTTAGTCGAGCAAATCGACCCTAGGACTTATTCTTTGTAAGCCTAGTACTCATTCTGTTGGTGTCTTTTGCCGAACTACTAAGTTACGGGGACGTAAACACACCAGCATCAGTTGTCAAGCGATGTTGGGGGGGACACAGACACACAAACATATACACACACACACATATAAATATACATATATACGGTGGGCTTCTTTTAGTTTCCGTCTACCAAATCCACTCACAAGGCTTTGGTCGGCCCGAGGATATAGTAGAAGATACTTGCCCAAGGTGCCACGCAGTGGGAATGAACCCAGAACCATGTGGTTGGTAAGCAAGGTACTTACCACACAGCCACTCCTGCGCCTCTATAAAACTTTATGAGTGATATGCGCGAAACTCCCATTCCCTGAGTTACTTTGCAGTTTCTGCCATTTGAAGATAAAAAATAATACAATATACACTCATATATAAATGTGTGTGGGTATGTATATATATGTGTGTGTGTGTATGTATGTATGTATGTATGTATGTAATATATATATAGAGAGAGAGAGAGTGAGAGAGAAAGAGAGAGAGAGAAAGAGAGAGAGAGAAAGAGATAGGGGGAGAGAGAAGGCGAGAGACACACACATACATATATGCACATATGTGGTGGTGGTAGTAGTGGTGGTGTGTGTGTGTTTGTTGTTATGGTGTAAGAGACTAAGAAACAACACCAGCATTTGTTTGTCTTTCGACCGCTCTAAAGAGACGACCCGCATGTGGCCTATACGCCTGCAGGTGTAGCTGTACCACCAGTCACGTAGCTTTTCTGCGGAATGGCTTTAATGTTCTTCAGAGATCATTAGAATTTGTATATTCTCAGACCCTATCCAACTACTTATAGTTCTAGGTTACTTTGGTGCTAACCACCAAAAAAAACTGATGACGGGGTAAAGGCCGATGTTGTCATAAATATCCTTAATTGTAGCCTTTATATTATGTGGCCCTAAATATTATGATATGAGCATCCGAGGAAATTTATAATCCATCAGGCCATTCTGCTTTTCCTCGTAGTCTTTCGATTTTGAATATTCCACATGTAATGTTGTGGTTTCTATCTCGACCGACAGAAGAGGTCTTGTTCTACGTATTAGTCAGAACAGCCTGGAACTGGATTTATTTTTTGCGAGCATAAAAAGAACCCACGTGTCTTTCGTGATATATAAATGTGTTACTTTCTTTTAATCGTACTGGTCTTTAAGTGAATGAAGTAAGGAGGCATATGCCTTTGTTACATAGCTCTATCAAGCAGACTTATTCATATTTTGAAACCTGTCTGATGCATGTGGCTCTGGAAAACGAAAGAAAACTGGGATTGTCTTCCTTTAACCTCAAATAAATTTTTCGTTCATTTTTTTCTCAACGTTTATGACTATGTAATAATGTGCAAAAGCCTTCATGTTTCCACTAACATTTTGGTAGTGCAGATCAACTGATCAGCCTTGCACTGCCATTTTCTTACTACAAGCGAAAAAAGTTTTTACTTCGTAGACTAAAGCCAATTGTTTCTTCAGCTATTCGAAATAATGCGAACAGCTAAGTCTTTACTTACCTATAGAGAAATTCCACACTGAATTATTATTATTATTATTATTATTATTATTATGTATTTTTTGGTAATGTTCCTTAATGATATCCATGATTTTGCGAAAGCAAGACAAATCGCATTTAATCAACGGCAACTACAACTGCAGTAGAAGCAACATCAGCAACAATAATGATGACTACGAAGACGACGACAATATTGTTAATAATAATAATAATAATAATAATAATAATAATAATAATAATATAATAATAATAATAATAACAATAATAATAATAATAATAGTAATCCAACCATAATATTGCGGAAAGAAGACCAGACATGGTTATACAGCACAAAATAAATACACAAGATAAGATGATAGATTTTGCAATTCCGTATGGTTAGCAAAGTCGATACCAAAGAAATTGAAAAACATTGAGAAAAATCAAGATTTAGTCTGAGTGTTGAAGAGATTGTAGAAAGTCAGGACAACAATTATTCCAGTAGTTATTGGTGCGCTTGACACACTACCTAAAACGCTACCTAAAAGACTGAAAGAGACTGAAATTGAAATTCGCATTGTCGACCTGCAAAAAAAGTACCATTCTATATTCTCCAAGAACCCGAAGAAAGAATCTTGAGATTTCAGAAGATTTGTTGTCACCAAACATCAAGATAGTATACCTGCTAAGTTAACATGCACCAGCGAAATAATAATAAGGATGGTTCCAAATTTTGGC
>NW_021829633.1:20000-22500 GCF_006345805.1 Octopus sinensis | reverse complement strand
TATATATATCATAACGATATACATAAAGATATATATATATATATACATGCATATAAATGTATGTGCGTCGGTAAGAATGATGTATACATTACATACGTGAATATAAATATGTATATATTTATACATATACATGCACATGTACATAGTGTTGCTATTATGCAAAAGTGTCGTAAGTCCAAAACGTTGCTTTTTCGGAAAACGAAAAAATAGTTGCACCATTCCATTTCCTTTTTACATTAGCAACAGTTTCAGCTTAACAACAAACAATATTTTGGTGGGTGCATAAAATCGTAACTCCATACATGTTATGATATTTTCATTGAGAAATATTTTTGCAAAACTGTTGTATGTGGGACTTACTACACTTTTGAAAAATGCTAAAGCAGCTGGAGATACGATAGTTTGACCAAAAGAACCGGCTATTGCAAGCAAAATTAAATATTAAAAATAAACAAATGCATTTCGCCACATTTGGACATACAATAGTTTAACATATTAGCAACGATATGCTTATATATATATATATATATATATATATATATATATTGTGCATTGCGTACGTATCTACATGGACAGATGTGGAGGCGCAATGGCCCAGTGGTTAGGGCAGCGGACTCGCGGTCATGGATCGCGGTTTCGATTCCCAGACCGGCGTTGTGAGTGTTTATTGAGCGAAAACACCTAAAGCTCTACGGGCTCCGGCAGGGGATGGTGGTGATCCCTGCTGTCTCTTTCACTTTCACCACAACTTTCTCTCACTCTTATTTCCTGTTTCTGTGTACCTGTATTCCAAAGGGCTGGCCTTGTCACTCTCTGTGTCACGCTGAATATCCCCGAGAACTACGTTAAGGGTACACGTGTCTGTGGAGTGCTCAGCCACTTACACGTTAATTTCACGAGCAGGCTGTTCTGTTGATTCGTATCAACCGGAACCCTCGTCGTCGTAACCGACGGAGTGCTTCCATCCATCACATGGACAGATATAACGTATGTATATATTTGCGATATATAGCATGTGCGTTTCCATTTTTGCATGTGCACATGTATGCAAATCATGCATAAGTCTGTATACTCCGGATCGACGAACATATAAATGGACGACTGTGTACGTTTGAACATGCCCGCGCGTAGGCGTCCACGTGTGTGTGTGTGTATGTGTGTGTTTGTATGCGTGTGCTTGTGTGTGTGTATGTGTGTGTGTCTGACAATGTGTATATATGTGTGCGTGTATGTGTGTGTGTGCATGTGTGTGTGTATGTAAAGCCTAGCGTATCGAAGCAATCCAACATCTAGAAATGGTAGCTAAATCTCTCTCAGTTTATCTTTTTCAATCTATCTATCTATACTATCTATTTCTCTATCTATCTTTCATTCTGTGCGTATACATATATATATATATATATATATATATATAATATATATATATATACACACACCCACACACACACACACACACCACATATATATATATATATATGTATATATATATATATATATATATATATATGTATAAATGTTATAGACATACTATATTATATATATATATATTATTATTACATATGTATATGCATATATATATACATACTTAAATACACACACATATATATATACATATGCATACATACCTACACACACCACACACACACACACGTGTATATCTCTTTGTCTATCACTGTCTATATTTTCGTCTACTTATCTCTATGTATCTTTCTAAATAACTCTCTCTCTCTCTTTTCTTTCTTTCCCTTCCCCTATATATAAAGAGAGAGAGAGAGATTTGAGAGGGGAAGAGGCGTGATATATATGTGTGTATGACTGCATTTATAGGTATATGCATGTATGTACAGGTAGTGAAATGGTTTTGATGCCAGGCTCACGATCGTTAGGTCACGAGATCGGTTTTCAGCCAGACTGACACTTCGAAACTAAGCATTTCACGTCCATTCGCTCCGTTCAACTGAATACCAAACAATAACTGGGGAGTTAACTCTGCGATGGACTGGCGTGCCATCCTGACGGCAGTCTTTTACTCTCACTCGCCTAGACGACTCGGAAAACCTGGATAAGTTCTGGCATTAGAAGCCTGTAGAGTTGAGGCAAACTTCATCTACGTGCATATCGCTAGCCACTACACATTCTTTATTTTCTCTCCTTGTTTCTTACTGAGTTCCTTTCTGTGGAAGAGCGTAGGCTCGAAACGTTAAATACCTCTTCACTTCCCGATCGTTATACTAAAACATGTTTGTTGTCTACACCACCTGTCTTCGTCTTTTGCTTTGTTTATTGTTTGTTTTTTGTTTGTTTTTGTTTTTTCTCCCTATATAGGCGCAGGAGTGGCTGTGTGGTAAGTAGCTTGCTAACCAACCACATGGTTCCGGTTCAGTCCCACTGCGTGGCATCTTGGGCAAGTGTCTTCTGCTATAGCCGGGCCGACCAATGCCTTGTGAGTGGATTTGGTAGACGGAAACTGAAAGAAGCCTGTCGTATATATGTATATATA
>NW_021829633.1:12500-15000 GCF_006345805.1 Octopus sinensis | reverse complement strand
ATATATATATATAGATACTATATATATATATATATATATATATTATATATCATATATATATATATATATATATTATATATATAATATAAGGACGTGGAACAAATATAGTATTATTGGACGCTCAGGAAGAAGGGAAAGGATGGTTTAACTTTTCGAGCGGAGCTCTTCGTCGGAAACATAGGAGAAGGAAAGATCCAGAGAAGGGAAGACAGAGGAAAAAAATCGCCAACGGTACACACGAGGTCAGAGGAAGACACATTATTTCACGTTTCTCCAGTTGATTCAGCTGTATAAATGAGTTGCGACATCACCGGTGCCAACTGTATCGGCCTTTGCCTTTCCCTCGAATAACATTAGTGGCGTGGAAAGGAGAGGCTGGCATCCATGGGTGACTGCTGGTCTTCCATAAACAATATTGCCCAGACTTGTAACTTTCTGGGTGCAATCTCATGGTCATTCATAACCGAACGTGGGGTGGGTTTTATATATATTTGACTTGTATACATATAAATATATTTACATCTACATAAATGTATATATGGGGATATATGCATGTATGCATAAATGTATGTATGTATGTATGTATGTATGTATGTATGTATGTATGTATCTATGTATGTATGCATGTATGTATGCAGGTAGGTAGGTATGCGTTTTATTTGGTACTTTATTTTATCGACCCACGTTCTGTTCCCCTGACTACTGACCACTGACCACTGCTGGATTTGAAATCAGGACGCAATGAATAACCTAAGCAAATACTGCAGAGCATTCTATCCGACGCACTGACCACTGCACCAATACCCTGCCATATTTTAAGTACTAGGAAATCGATTGAGTCGTCTATTAACACCATGATTCTCGTTTTCTCGAATCAATAAATTAAAACAGAACAGAAATACGGGTACCCGTTTAACTGATTGGTAATCTCCAGCCACCAACACAACTGAATCTAGGAACTTGTATCAATGTGAGAAACTATATATATGGTTCTGCGTGGCACCTTTGGCAGGTGTCTTCTACTATAGTTTTGGGCTGACCGAAGTCTTGTGAGTGGATTTGATAGACGGAAACTTGTTTGTGTGTGTGTGTGTGTCCTATCACCGCTTGACAAATGGTATTGGTGTGTTTACGTCCCCGTCATCTAGCGGTCCGGCAAATGAAACTAATGCAATAATCACAAAGCTTTTTAAAAAACTAAGTACTGGGGGCAATTCATTCGACTTATGATTCTTTAGGTCGCTGCCCCAGCATGGCCACGGATTAATGATAGAAACAAGTAAAGGATAAAAGAAAAAAGATTTTTCTATATTTTACTTGTATCAGACATTAGACTGCGGCCATGCTGGGGCACCGCTTTTTAGAAATTTTAGTCGACTGATTCGACCCCGGTGAGACTGACGTAATTTTATTGATATGAGTGACGGAAACTAAAGGAAGCCCGTCAAGCACCCCAACATAAAAGATCTTTTCTATATTTTACTTGTTTCGGTCATTGAACTACAGCCATGCCGGGGCACCGATTTAAAGGGTTTTAGTGGAACAAATCGACTGCCGGTACTATTGTTTTTAAAGTCTGGTTTATTTTATCGGTGCATTTTGGCGAACCGCTTCAGTAACGGCGACGTAAACGAACTAGTACCGGTTAAGCGGTGGCAGGGAAGTGATGTACAGACATAAGCGCGCGCACACACACACACACACACACACACATACACACACGCACATGCACACACACACACACACACACACACGTACGTATATATCTTTGATCTCTTCTGCGGCTATGCTGGAGCACACGACGGGCTTCTTTTAGTTTCCATCTATCAAATCTACTCACAAGACTTCGGTCACCCAAATGCTATAGTAGAAGCCCCTTGCTTAAGTGTTGCGCAGTGGAATTGAAACTGTATCCATGTGATTGGGAAACAAACTTCTTACCACGCATTCTTGCCAGCGCTTTTTTTTTTTTGCTCCTTTTACTTGTTTCAGTCATTAGACTACGGCCATACTGGGGCACTGCCTTGAAATATTTTAGTCGAATGAATCCCCCCCCCACTACTTAATCTATCGGTATCTTTTGCCGAACCGCTAAGTTACAGGGACAGAAACATGCCAACACTAGTTGTCAAGCGATGGTGGGAGACAAACACAAACGCACACACGACGGGCTTCTTTCAGTTTCCATCTACCAAACCATTTGTCGGCCCGAGTCTATAGTAGAAGTCATTCGCCCAAGGTGCCACGCAGTGGGATTGAACCCGGAGCTATGTTGTTGGGAAACAAATTTTTACCACACAGCCACGCCTGCGCTTATTTGTTAAATTTATTTTACTCGTTTTTACTTCTTCTTTTTTTAAAAATTTATTTATGTGTTTATATATAGTTTCTTTCTGTTTGTTTTGCAGTTTGAAGAGTCCATCCCGTCAAAAGTGAAATGGCAAGCTGTATGTACCCGTGGTTATCAGCTGGTAGTTACCCAGGTTTGATGAATGCTTCA
>NW_021829633.1:0-5000 GCF_006345805.1 Octopus sinensis | reverse complement strand
TGTGTGTATGTCTGTATACTATATATTCATATAGATACGTAAATACAAACACACACACACACACACGCGCATAGTTATCCATTGTTTTACACAAGTCTTCAAACATAAACATTGATGTTTAAAGTGTTTAAAGTATAATCTAAAAAATATTACGTTCACATACACATGCATATTCATACATGAATGAAGTCACTTGCACAAACACACGGACACACAAATATTTACAAATACGATGAGTTCGCGATCACCTATTCATACAGTACTCAAAATCGTACATATGCGATTGCACGCCTGCAAAGAGGCATTCCTGCCTATTTCTATACAGCGATCTGTCATTCATCTGTCTCGCTCCGTCTGCCGATGCGTTCGTTCGCTTTTCTGTATGCAATATATATATATATATATATATATAATATATATAATATGTATATATATTCGTTCGTACACACGCACACACACGCACGCGCGCGCACGCCTTTGCACTTAATTATTACTTAAATGTTTTAAACACTTCTAACTTATACCTATATATATATATATATATATATATATATAAAGAGAGAGAATGCTATATTAAATCTCTGACCGAGACATAAACATTCGCAGTACGGAACCGTATCATGTGTTTGCCAACTAAGTGTGACGTCCTATACAGGACAGTGCTACTGATGTTTATAGCCCCAGGAAGACATCTCCTCCAGCTGGCTAACGACACACATTCTGTGTTCGTTTAGTATTTTCGAGGGGAGGTCATCACTCCCATCTCTATCCTTACGTGATACATACGAAGTCGAGGTTCTAGGTGGTAACCCGTCTTCGGCGTGTGTTGGTGATTAACACACACACACACACACACACACACACACACACACACACACACCACACACACATACACACACATACACACACACAACACACACACACACCACACACAAATATATATATATATATATATATATACATACATATATATATAGATTAATATTATATATATGTCCATATATATATATAATATATATGTGTATGCGTGCGTGCGTGTATGGATATTTATGTGCACGCGTGTGTTTCTCCCCTCCCCTCTCTCTCTCTCTATATATATATATATTATACATATGTATATATATATATGTATAATATATATTATATATATATATTATATATATATATATATATATATATATATATATATATCTATACATATATATACATATATATATATATATATATATATATATATATATATATATATATATATACGTAGATATGCGTGTGTTGTATGTGTGTGCATGTGGGTGGATGTGTTTGTTATGTTACTATCGCTCGACGACCGACGCTGGTTTGTTTACGTCCGGTAATTTAGTGATTCGACAAAAGAAATCGATAGAATACGCACCAGGTTTTTTTTTTAAATAAGTACTGAGCTCGATCCATTCAATTGAGGTCGGTGCTCCACCATGGCCACAGTCTAATGACTGAAACCAGTTAAAAAAAAAAAAAAACAAAGAGATGCAATACATACATGCATACATACATACATATAATATATATATATATATATAATATATATATATATTAATATATATAGATATTCTTTTTTCTTTTACTCTGTTTGTTCAGTCATTTGACTGCCAGCCATGCTGGAGCACCGCCTTTAGTCGAGCAAATCGCTCCCAGGACTTATTCTTTGTAAGCCTAGTACTTTTTCTATCCGTCACTTTTGCCGAACTGTCAATCACCTTTTTGACTCGTTAATATTAGGTAAAGTTTCGGAAAAGTTTTCCATTTGATGTTGCAGTTAGTGTTTTTGTCTTAAAGTTTCCAGATTAATGCCGAAAGGGTTGTTGTATGCCTCTTCTCACGGTACCTAAAGGTCCAAAGGTGATTGTATCTGGATTTTAATTTTCCTTCCATTGATCCAATATAACGCTTGATCTCTGTTCAACCGTTACCACACTTTGCTGATACACCTGCTTCATAGACGACGGAGGATATATTGCATACCTGCCCTAGAGGACAATTACTAGAATTACCTCTGCATGTGAATTCACGGTAGGTTTGCAACTGTCACCACCGAAGAAAACATTGATTGTGTTCACTACATGGCGATGGATGACGGGCGGTTGACAATAAATAAAACAGCCAATGCTATTAGCATATCCATGAGAGAGTTGAGGATGTTCTGCGAAGTGAACAAGGTATGACGAAGGTTTCTGCTCGGTGTGTGCCACGTTTTCTAACACCCGAATGAAAAGTGCACGAGTTTGATCATATCGCAGGAAAATACAACAGTATTTGAAGCAGAATCAGCTGCTTTCCTCGAACGTATTCTAACCCAGGATTAGTGATGGGTTCATCACTTTGAACCACAGACAAAGACATCCATGCAGTGGAAAGACCCATCCTCACTTGTTCCAAAGAAGGCCAAGGTCGTTTCATATGCAGGGAAGGTGACGGCTTCAGTTTTGGGACTACAAAAAGCATTGTGTTCATTGACTATCTTCAGAAGGCCAACACCATCAATAGAGAATGCTATGCTAACTTACTGAGGCAGTTTCGAAGGGCTTTCAAGACCATTCGTCCAGGGAAACTGACGAAAGGAGTCTTGTTTCATGAGGACAACGTTCCAGTACACAAGTCCTTAGTTTCAAGGACTGCTGTGCATGACTGTGGCTTTGGACTGGTTGATCAACCTCCCTATTCTCCTGGTTTGGCCCTATCTGACAATTATCTGTTCCCCAACATGAAAAAACACTTGGCTGGGAATCAGTATCGCGGTGATGATTACGTCATATTGCTGTTGATGACTTTCTTGAACAACGGAATGAGAGCTACTTGATCAATGGGATAAAAGCCACTGCAACACCAATGTAAAAAGTGTGTGGACTGCAAAAGGGCTATACTATCTTAAAAAATAAATCTCATTTAGTCACATTCCATGAGAATATCTTGATCAGCCTATGGATTTTTCAGCCGACCTTCGTGCTGACTTATACACAAAACGCATAAATATTTCTGTCCTAAACCATACACGTTCATAAATATGTGCTTGTGGTTTACATGTATATAGATAGATAGATAGATAGATAGATAGATAGATAGATAGATAGATAGATAGATAGATAGATAGATAGATAGATAGATAGATATAGATATAGATATAAATATATAGACATATAGATATATAGACATATAGAATATATATACAGATATAGATATAGATATATTTATATTCATAAGCTAATGAATATTGAACATATGAACATACACTCGCATACTTTTGCACACATACATATATGTTTTATACAATAAGGCACACGTGAACATATAAAAACTCTTACAAACAAAAGATATTTTGAACAAAATTTCTAGAAAACACAAATAAAAAAACCTATTCCAGAAAAATTTTTCCCTCGACAGTTTTATTAACCGCGTAAAGATGACGATATAATTTGTATGGATATTGAATTATGAATGGAGCAGACGACAGCGTGCAGCATCTGTCGGCCATAAGAATTAGCTATTATTTCCGGGGTTTAACGAAATTACTTAAGGCGCTAAAAAAAGGGAAAAAGTAATAAATGTAATAAGTTATATTAATTCTTACTTGTTTGTTTATTTTACATTGTATCTCTATCTTCCACTATATATATAAACTTCTCTCTCTCTCTTTCTCTCTCTCACCCTCTTAGCATCTCTTTCTGCCCCCCCCTTCTCTCTCTCTCTCTCTCTCTCTCTCTTTCTCTTACTATCTATCTGTCTGTCTGTCTGACTGTCGCTCTGTCTGTATTTATCTCTCTTCTCTCTTTCTCTCACTCTCAGATTGACTTTTTATTTTGCCTTTGAAACTTTATGATTTTCTTTAGAATTATAAAATAAACTCCGTTAACCTATCTCTGAATCTATCTACTATCTACATATCTGTCTGTATGACTGTCTGTCTGTCTGTCTATCTATCTATCTATCTATCTATCTATCTATCTATTCATCCATCTGTCTATTAGTCAGCCTGCCTGTCTGCATGTATGTAATAATGTATGTATGCGTATGTATGCATATATATATATATATATATATTATATACAGAAAAGAAAAGGGAGAGAGAGAGGTAGAGCTAAGTCAATAGATAGATAGAAAGATAGATATGGACATTTGTGAGTCATTTATTTACTTATATGTATGTACACGTACAAACATATTTATACGTGTGTGTGTATGTATGTTTGTATGCATGCATTTCCATACCTCTCCTTCTATTAATATATTTTATTGCAAAATTCTGACCCACGTGCGCTCACACA
Source organism: Octopus sinensis (assembly GCF_006345805.1). Lineage (NCBI taxonomy): Eukaryota > Metazoa > Mollusca > Cephalopoda > Octopoda > Octopodidae > Octopus > Octopus sinensis. The sequence goes on along the minus strand of NW_021829633.1, from coordinate 702 downwards.
CAACAACGCTTATCGCTTTTCTCACAGAAGGGGAATCAATGAAGGTGCAGTACGGCGCACAAATGGCGTGATAGTTGAGAGCGGGTGAGACGAGGTGACACGGATTGTCATGAACAAAGTACCTCGCACGAAGCGGTAGAGAATATATATATACATACATACATACATACATACATATATACATACATACATACTTGCATATATATATATATATATTATATATATATATATATATAAACGGCAGTTTGTCTGTGCGTTTTCTGTGTGTCTGTTTTCTCGTACCTTCACTCTGAACACGGCTTTCAACCGATTCTGATGAAAAATTGACACACACATAGCCCAATGTCATATTCAAAACTACGCAGCGAAATTTTGAAAAATTCCCCCAGTTCTGAAAAAAATCGATAAATTCGACATGGGGTCGAGAATCAGAAACCCAAACCACAGACCGTCTAGGGGACGCAACTCCACCTTTTTAACTCTCGAAAAAAAATTTACCATCATTTTTTTCCATTTTTTTTATATTTTTTGGCTATAACTCTCTAAAAATGCTTTATAGTTATTTCCCTACAAACCTGAGCAACGCCGGGCGATACTGCTAGTATATATATATATATATATATATATATATATACATATCTATATACGTTACACACACACATATAAGCATATATAAATATATACATACTTAAATATGTATAC